>NC_133123.1:148428333-148728997 GCF_033568475.1 Henckelia pumila | reverse complement strand
TCATTGACGCAGTATGCAGAGCTTTACATCAAGGAGATTGTTAGACTGCATGACATACCAGTGTAGATAGTATCGGACAGAGATCCGAGATTTACCTCTGCATTCTGGAAGAGTTTGCACACAGCTTTGGGGACTCAGCTATTATTCAGTACATCGTTTCATCCCCAGACAAATGGTCAGTCGGAGAGGGTGATCCAGATTCTTGAGGATCTACTGAGAGCTTGTGTCATTGATTTTCAGGGCTCTTGGGAGACTAGACTGCCATTAGTGGAGTTTACCTATAACAACAGTTTTCAGTCGTCCATAGGTATGGCTCCTTATGCAGCTCTCTACGGGAGGAGATGTAGATCGCCAGTGCATTGGGATGAGGTTGGCGAGAGGATCTTACTTGGTCCCGAGATTGTACAGCAGACTGCCGATATTGTGACACAGATACGGGATCGTATGAGGACAGCTCAGAGTCGTCAGAAGAGTTATGCTGATACTCGACGACGAGATCTTGGGTTTGTAGTAGGTGATCATGTGTTTCTGAAAGTATCACCTATGAAAGGGGTGATGAGATTTGGTCGCAGAGGCAAGTTGAATCCAAGATATATTGGGCCATTTGAGATCTTGGAGAGAGTTGGCACTTTGGCATACCGTTTAGCACTACCGCCAGGGCTTGCAGCAGTGCACAACGTTTTTCATGTATCCATGCTTCGGAGATACATCTCTAATCTGACGCATGTGTTGGATTACGAGCCTTTGCAGTTAGCACCAGATCTAGCATTTGAGGAGAGGCCTGTTCGGATCTTAGCCAGAGAGGAGCGGAGATTGAGGACGCGGGTCATACCGATGGTCAAAGTCCAGTGGCAGAATCATTCCGAGGAGGAAGCCACTTGGGAGACCGAGGCAGACATGAGGACTCGCTACCCGGAGTTATTCGAGTAAGCACTTTAATTTCGAGGACGAAATTCAATTTAAGGGGGGGGAGAATTGTAACACCCGAAAATTTTAATACGTAAATTTGCATGCATAATTAAGAAAAATAATTATTTAAATTTTATATTTGGGGTTAAATGTATTTATGTGATATTATGTGAAATATATGCATGATTTAAATGTATTTTAGCATTTAACCCGCAATTATGGTATTTTTAGATTTTTAAGGAATTAATTGTTTTGATTGCGTAGACGGGACCGTGGACGGACGAGATACCAAAATTTTTAGCCAAAAATATTTTATGAGTTTTATGAACCTTAAAATAATATTTTAAGATATTTTGTCAAGAAAATTTTAGTATTTAATTATATATTTATTTAAAGATTTATTTTTAGCCAAAATAAGTCATTTTAATGAATTTTATTAATATTTAAAAATTTCCTAATTTTATATTTCGGGATTTTTGGTTGTGTTATCAGAATTATTAAGTTAATATGGAGTTTTAAATATTTAATTAGGTATGATTTTATTCCTAAATTAATTAATATCCTATTTTTATTCTATTTAATTTATTTAAAACCTAAACCTACCCTACCATTATCCCACTTAGCCGACAACCCTTCTTCCCCCACCCCAATCTTCAATTTTTACATCGGCTTCCAATAGAAAAACCCCATATCCGATCATTCAAGCTCCATTCCTTGAAGAATTTTGGTCCGTTCGTCGTCCCGGAGACCCGTAAACTCATCAACTCTCGTCAAATAAATTCAAGGCATGTTTAAATTCTTTTCTTTGACCACCATATAAGCTAATTATTGTTTATGCCAGATTTTTAATGGTTGGAGATTTGCTTCGTTCAAATTTATTGATATTCTCTCATGTTGGATCAAGAACCATGCATGAATGCTTACCTTCCATTACATGCTCACGTTTTTCATTGGCATGGGATGGCTCATGACTGCTGGGGCTCGGTCCAGGGGTGGATTCTAGTCCTAAGGGTTGAACCATGGCAGGGTTAAGGGCTGGAGAAGGCTAGATCAAGGCTTGGCATGAGTTGATGATGGGGCGGCTCGGTTTGGGGTTTTGGGCAAGAAGGTCTCGGCTGGTTCATGCTAGGCCATGAACCAGCCGACCGATGGCAGGGTTAGGACCGGCAGGACCCTGGGAAGGTCCTACCGGCGGCGCTCCGGCCGGCCATGGCCGGAGCATGGCGGCAGCAGCCCTGGAAGGGCTGCTGCTCGCGCAGCCAAGAGGGTAGGGGAGGGGGGATCGGGTTTGGGTTGGGGGTGGGGCTGGGTCAGGCCTTGGGGGTCCGGGTCGGGTCCGTAGTGTCTAGGGTTGGGTCAAGTGGTCCGGGTCCAGGTTACGTGGGCCGGGCTCGGGTATTTTAATTTTTAAGTATTTAATGGTTTTAGTGTATTTTGGGCTTTAAAAAAAATAGTTAGAAAATTATTTGGGCCTCCAAATAATTTTATTTGGACTTTAAATAATTTATTTAAGTTAGCCTAATAATATTTATGGGCTTGGGAGCCCATGAGAATTATTGGGCCAGTCAGTGGATTTTTGGGCCAGTCTAGAATTTTATTGGGTTTAATTAAGTTAATGGGCTTAAATATTTTAGTTAGGCACAGTTAAGTTTAATTAATTTATTTGGGCTCAGATATGATTATTGGGCTTTTATTTAAGTTTAATGGGTTTAGAGTGAGTGATCAGAAGTCTGGACCAAAATAAATGAGTCCGGAATATATATTTAATTATTTTATGCATAAAGTTTATGTTTTAAGTATAAGTATATTTATTATGAAAATAAATTAAATATATATTACGGACATATTTTCAGTGCATGCATTCATGAAATTTCTTATGTATATAATTATGTAAATGATGAGCAATAAAATATTTTGGTGGAAATTGAAGTATGTGTGACATATGGGTGGTTTTCCACCATATGATTCGGTAGTTTTACTACCATAGGGGTGGTTATCCATCATATGATTCGGTAGTTTACTACCATAGGAGGTGATTTATCACCGCCATCGTACGTTGGTTTATGAGACTGATCAGTCGACACATGAGCGTCACACTTATGGATAGGACCATCTTCAGGTTTCAAAAGCATTGCTCAATTATGTTATATATGATGAAGAAATAATATGTTTATGATTATGGTTATGATTCAGTTTATGATTCAGCAGTTTTATTATGTGATGAAAATATTTCCATGCATGCTCATGTACATGTATATGTATTAGTAATCATGTGATGCATTATTTTTAACCTTGTTATAAAGGATTAAACATGTTGAGCCCCTAGGCTCACTACGCTTATATGGTGCAGGTGAGCATGATGACGTTTATGTAGCCCCTACCGGTGGTGAGGACTTATGAGCTCACGGAGCAGTGGACCCCGTGACCGTCGCAGATTTTAGTTGATGTTTAAGAAACATATATTTTATTATGCTGTGTTTTTAAACAAGTTCTTCTTTTTATTTTAATTATGGGAATTTTGAATTATCAATCTTAGTATTTTTAATTCTTGCATAAGGATATTTTCAGCAATTAATTAAGTTATTTTTATGTAGTAAAATTATTTATTTTATGTTTATACATATATGAATGGGCGTATATGTATAGTATTATTTATAGATTATTTTTAAAAAAAACATTTTCCGCATTTATTAGCATTAGGCGTTTCACATTTAGTACTTGGAGCAGAGAAAGATCAGGTCGGGAGCTCATATAAGCTTTCGAATAACATCATTCAGGTCAGGTCGGGAGCTCATATAAGCTTTCGGATAACATCATTCAGGTCAGGTCGGGAGCTCATATAAGCTTTCGGATAACATCATTCAGGTCAGGTCGGGAGCTCATATAAGCTTTCGGATAACATCATTCAGGTCAGGTCGGGAGCTCATATAAGCTTTCGGATAAAATCATTCAGGTCAGGTCGGGAGCTCATATAAGCTTTCGGATAACATCATTCAGGTCAGGTCGGGAGCTCAGTCAAGCTCTCAGGCAACATTAGTCAGGTCAGGTCGGGAATTTATTCAAGATTTTTGGGTAACATAAGGCAGGTCAGGTCGGGGAGCTCAGCTCAGCTCGGTTCAGCTCAGCTCACCTTCGGGAGTTAGTTAATTTTTAAGTATTTATCTTGCCTCCCTTCAGGAGCTTGGTCACCTTAGGGAGTTCAGCTCGGCTACCTAGAGGTCAGCTCAGCTCAATGCCTTTCGGGTGTTGGTTTATTTTTAAGTGGTTATTTTACCTCCCCTTAAGGAGCTCAGCTCGGCCACCTAGAGGTAAGCTCAGCTCAACGCCTTTTGGGTGTTCGTTTATTTTTAAGTGTTAATTTTGCATCCCTCCAGGGAGCTCGGCTCAGCTCATTTTAAGGTGTTAGTAATCGCAACTCAAATTGTGATAACCTAAAAGAATAATAATAGAACTGAGTTTGCATAATCTGACAAAAATCTAAGTGTTTACACCAGAAAATATACAAAACTTAATTGTTTTCATTTTCACCCTCCCCCTCTTTACCCTCTTCGCCTGTGGCGGAGCTCAGGGCACACTTCTCCATATTCAGAAAGTCAAGGGGAGTCCCTTCAGGAGGGTAGCCGGCCTCCTGAAAATGCTTGGTGTATCCTTCAAAACCTATAGCCAAATATCCATAAGCTTTTTCAGCGATGGTGTCCATGAACTCCTCTGATTCCATGAAAGCCGCCTTGAATCCCTCTACTCCTTTTGCTAGCTCGGCCCGAGCTCCCTCTAGTTCCTGGGTAGCTTGGCCGAGCTGATCTTGAGATCCTTTGAGCTCCCCCTGCAGAGCCTCCTTTTGAACTTCAAAGATCCGAAGGTCATTTTGATACTTCAGCTTCTCCGCTTGGAAGCCCATCCGCATCTCCTCCATCTGAGCTCGGAGGTTAGCCGCCTCTTTGTCATGAGAAAGGTTAAGGTCCTCTAGCTTCTGGTTCAGCTCAGCAACATGCGCTTCATAACCCCTGGTGTCCCTAATGAGTTGCTTCCTAGCAATGGAAGCTCGGAGAGACACCTCGGCATTTAGGGCGGCAGCCTAAAAAAAAAAAAAAACGAGGTTAGAAGATGGGGGTAAAAATGCTAAGCATAAGGTATGTAGAATTCAGATCACCTCAGCGGAAGCAGTGTTCGAACGCTGCATGAGCTCAGCCCAGCCAAGGCTCTTAACATAATCGGCATCGGCTTGAGAAAGCATGTCCCGAAGAACTGAGCCGGCTGTTGGTGAAACGACCCTAACTCTATAATTAATAAATAATTGTGCGGAATTTTTTTTTTTTTATACTTACTAAATAAAATATGTACATATATGCCCATACCTATATGCACAGAATAAAAAGATTTAAAAATAAATAAATAAATAAATAACTCAAATAAAAATGCATTCTTTAATAAAATAAATATCTGAGTCAAATATTGAATTAAAATACTGCATAAATAAAATGATTAAAGTTTGCATGCACTGAAAATATTTAAATAAAATATTCCAAACCACAACCACTGAAAATAATTAAAATGTATAACATGCTGAAGTATTCAAAACATGCAATGTGAATCAGACATCTATCACGGTCACGGGGTTCACTGCCAGTCTGCTCATACGTCCTCGCCTCCGGTGGGTACTACGTCCTCTACGTACTCACCTGCACCATACCAGTGTAGTGAGCCTAGAAGCCCAACATGCTAACATAACAAGGATTTAAAATAATTTAAATCACTTTAATACTAATACATAACATATACATGAATGAGCATGCTTAAAATAACATCATGACATAACATAACTTAAATTAACTTAAATATCATAATACATAAATATTGTTGAGCAGATTATTTTCTAATATCGCATGGTTGTATCCGTAGTGTAACCTTAAATCATACATTAAATACTGATCAGCGTGGAAACCAACGTACGTGGCGGTGACGAATCACCTCTTAAATTGGCAGTAAACTGCCCTTCAATAGTACACATATGGGGACGAATCCCCCTCAAATCTCAAATTGTCACACTACTTCAACTTCCAACATAAAATATTTTATTTTGCTCAACCTTAAACATTAAATCATGCATAAAATTATTTCATGAATCCATGTACTTAAATAAAATGTATGTCCTTCATATATATTTAATTTACTTTCATACTAACATATACATATTAAAATAACTTCAATGCATAAAAATAATTAGATATATATTCAGGACACATGCAATTTCTCATGGGTTGTACTGAACTGCTGGCCCTAACACTCTAGCCCAATTACTTAAATCTGACCCATTAACACTGAGACTGGCCCATTAACATACTGAGACTGGCCCATTAACATACTTAAGCCCAATAATAATTATTCTAAGCCCAATTATTTAATTAAAGCCCAATTAATTTTCTTAAGCCCATTAAATAATTAATCTGGCCCAATGAGCCCAAAAGCCCAAAGACTGGCCCAATAATTTCCATGGGCCCTAAAGCCCATAAAAATTATTGGACTCACTTAATTAAATTAATTAAGCCCAAGTAATTATTTAAATGTGGCCCATTCATTAATTAAATCTAATAGCCCAAATAAAAACCCATTAACTTATTAATTCACTTAAAATTAAAATACCCGAGCCCGACCCACCTAACCCGGACCCGGACCACATGACCCAACCCAAGACCTACCAGACCCGACCCAGGCCCCAACCCAACCCGGTAACCCACCCTAACCCGAAACCCGTAACCCTCCCCCCTCTCAGCAGCTCTCGGCCGGAATGGCTGCTGCCGGCCTGCTCCGGCCGCCCCTGGCCGGAGCCCGCCGCCTAGACGTAGCCCACGTCTGGGCGGTCCAAACCTGACCCTAGCCCTGACCCCATGCTGCTCCAAGCACCGAACCCGAAGCCACTTCCACAGAACCCTAATCTGCAACAACAAGGAGCCCGATCGAACCACTGTGGTTTCTTGGGCTCGTTTGGCTCGAACCACTCGAGCCATTCGAGTCCAGGCAACCCCCACACTCCCTCTGAACCTAGACCAGCAGCCTAGGCGCAACCATGGAGGAAAAATATGAACATGAACCATGAAAACATCAAGAACCGTGCGTCTTCAACCTAGATCAAATTTTTTTTTTTGAAAAACTTTGAAATTTCGATGCCTACACAATGCACACACTTTAATATCTGATAGGTACGAAAATAGGGAAGAAAAATCATACCTTTCACCGAAATTGAAGAGAAAAACGTGTAGGCGACGAGTTTGGGACGACGGGACGATGATTTAACTTGAAAACCTCAAGAACCGAGGCTATGGAGGCTACCTTGAAGGCTGCTGGAACGTGAGAGTGGCTGAAGAAGATGGGGCGGGGTGTCGGCTATGTGAGAGTGATCGGGTGAGGGGTTTTGGGTAGATTAGGTTTAGGTTTTATTTTAATTAAAATATAGGATAATTAAATATAAATATAAGTTTTAAATATAAAATATACAACTTAAAACTCCAAATAAAAAATTAAAATCTGATAACTTAAATAAATCTCGAAATATAAATTTTAGGGAATTTTAAAGATAATAAAAAGTCAATATTTTGGCTTATTTTGAATAAAACGAGCTCCTAAAATTATATAAAATTAAATACTAAAAATTTTGAGGAAATGAAACTCAAAATAATATTTTTGGGCTCTTAAAAGGCTCATGAAATAAATTTGATAGAAAGTTGTCATCTCGTCCGTCCACGGTCCCGTCAACGCGATAAAATAATTAAAATACTAAAAATCCTAAAAATCACTAATTATGGGTTAAATGCTTAAAAATAAATTAAATCATGCACAAATAATTCACATAATTATTTAACCCATAAATCTAAAATTTAAATAATTAAATTCCCTAATTATGCATGCAGATTTACGTATTTAAAAATACCGGGTGTTACAATTCTCCCCCCCTTAAATTGAATTTCGTCCTCGAAATTAAAGCACTTACCCGAACAACTCCGAGAAACGAGTCCTCATCTCTGCCTCGGTCTCCCAAGTAGCTTCCTCCTCTGAGTGATTCAGCCACTGGACTCTGACCATCGGAATGACTCGCGTCCTAAGCCTTCGCTCCTCCCTAGCCAAGATCCGCGCTGGCCTCTCCTCATACACTAGATCTGGTGGCAACTGCAAGGGCTCGAAATCCAACACATGCGACGGGTTAGAGACATATCTCCGAAGCATGGATACATGGAAAACGTTGTGCACTGCTGCAAGCCCTGGCGGTAAAGCTAAACAGTAGGCCAACGTGCCAACTCTCTCCAAGATCTCAAATGGCCCTATATACCTCGGATTAAGCTTTCCTCTCCGGCCAAATCGTTCCACTCCCTTCATAGGTGACACTCTCAGAAACACGTGATCACCTACTGCAAACTCCAAATCTCATCGTCGAGTATCTGCATAACTCTTCTGACGACTCTGAGCTGTCCTCATACGATCCCGAATCTGAGTCACAACGTCAGCTATCTGCTGCACAATCTCAGGACCCAGTAAAATCCGCTCGCCAACCTCATCCCAATGCACAGGAGATCTGCATCTCATCCCGTACAATGCTGCA
The DNA here is from genome assembly GCF_033568475.1 of Henckelia pumila. Classification (NCBI taxonomy): domain Eukaryota; kingdom Viridiplantae; phylum Streptophyta; class Magnoliopsida; order Lamiales; family Gesneriaceae; genus Henckelia; species Henckelia pumila. The sequence goes on along the minus strand of NC_133123.1, from coordinate 148,720,497 downwards.
TAAGGAGCCATACCTATAGACGACTGAAAACTGTTGTTATAGGTAAACTCCACTAATGGCAGTCTAGTCTCCCAAGAGCCCTGAAAATCAATGACACAAGCTCTCAGAAGATCCTCGAGAACCTGGATCACTCTCTCAGACTGACCATCTGTCTGGGGATGGAATGCTGTGCTGAACAAAAGTCTAGTCCCCAATGCTGTGTGCAGACTCTTCCAAAACGCAGATGTGAATCTCGGATCTCTGTCTGACACAATCGACACTGGTATGCCATGCAGTCTAACAATCTCCTTGATGTAAAGCTCTGCATACTGTGTCAATGAGTAGGTAGTCCTCACCGGCAAGAAATGAGCTGACTTGGTGAGTCTATCCACAATCACCCAAATCGCTGTGCAACCTCTGGCACTCCTTGGTAAGCCAACTACAAAGTCCATCGTAATATTCTCCCATTTCCATTCCGGAATAGGAAGAGGTCTAAGAAGTCCTGCTGGACGCTGATGCTCAGCCTTGACCTGCTGACAAATCAAGCACTCTGACACAACTCTCCCAATGTCTCTCTTCATCCCAGGCCACCAATACAATAGCTGCAAATCTCGATACATCTTCGTACTTCCGGGGTGAATGGAGTACGGAGATGTGTGAGCCTCTGCTAGAATCTCAGCCCTCAACTGATCGACGTTCGGTACCCACATCCTACCACGGTACTGAACAATGCCATCCATAACTGTATACAGAAGATTACCCTTGGCCTCATCTCTCTGTCTCCAACACTCTAACTCCTCATCAGTCGACTGTCCATTTCTGATCCGATCTCGCAGAACTGGCTGCACCGTCAACACTGACAGACTCGGTGCATGACCACTCGAATAAAACTCCAACCCAAACCTCTGAATCTCACTCTGCAGTGGTAAGTGCACTGACAAACACGATACCACTGACGACTTCCGACTCAAAGCATCGGCCATTACATTAGCTTTACCCGGGTGGTAGCTAATGTCACAGTCGTAGTCCTTCACCAACTCTAACCATCGGCGCTGTCTCATGTTCAAATCCTTCTGAGTGAAGAAGTACTTGAGACTCTTGTGGTCTGTGAAAATCTTGCACTTCTCGCCATACAGATAGTGCCTCCAGATTTTCAAAGCGAAAACCACTGCTGCTAACTCCAAGTCATGCGTCGGGTAATTCTGCTCATGAATCTTCAGCTGTCTCGACACATACGCAATAACCTTACCACACTGCATAAGTACTACGCCTAAACCCAGCTTAGACGCGTCGGTGTACACCACTAACTCCTCATGTGGTACTGTCACCGCTAACACCGGTGCAGTAGTGAGTGCTTCCTTCAACTGATCGAAGGTCCTCTGACAGTCTGAACTCCAGACAAACTTCGCATTCTTCTTGGTTAAGGAAGTCAAGGGTACTGCAATGGAGGAAAAACCCTTGATGAACTTCCTATAATACCCTGCCAAACCCAAGAAACTGCGAATCTCCGAAGCATTCTTCGAAATACCCCAATTCTGCACTGCCTCAACCTTCGACTGATCCACTGCAATCCCATCTCTAGAAATAATGTGGCCCAGAAATGCCACCTGCTCGAGCCAAAACTCGCACTTGCTGAACTTGGCATACAAACGATGCTCCCTCAAAGTCTGCAAGGCTGTCTGTAGATGCTGTCTATGCTCCTCAATGCTCCTAGAGTAGATCAAGATATCATCAATGAAGACTATGATGAACTGATCTAGATACGGCTGAAAGACTCGGTTCATGAGATCCATGAAAATCGCTGGAGCATTGGTCATCCCAAATGGCATCACTAAGAATTCGTAATGCCCATAACGTGTTCTGAAAGCAGTCTTGGACACATCTGCATCTCTAACACGCAGCTGATGATAACCAGATCGCAGATCGATCTTGGAGAACACTGAAGCTCCCTGCAACTGATCAAATAAATCCTCTATCCTCGGCAGTGGATACTTGTTCTTCACTGTGACCCTATTGAGCTCTCGATAATCGATGCACAATCTCATACTGCCATCCTTCTTCTTCACAAATAACACCGGAGCTCCCCACGGAGAAAAGCTAGGACGAACAAAGCCCTTCTCTAACAACTCCTGAATCTGCTCCTTCAATTCTTTCATCTCGGTAGGGGCAAGTCTGTACGGTGCCTTAGAGATAGGCACGGTATCTGGCACTAAATCGATGTCGAACTCCACATCTCTCACTGGTGGAATTCCTGCAACATCCTCCGGAAAGACATCCGGAAAGTCACGAACCACCTCTATCTCTGATAATGATCTGCTGGATGGTTCTGAGGTCGTGACAATACTTGCTAGAAACCCCTGGCAACCCTGTCTCAACAACTTCCTCGCCTAAATGAGAGATATCACCTGAGGAAAATCACTGCTCTGAGATGCATGAAAAGTGAACGGGTCGCCTTCTGATGGTCTCACTGACACTGATCTCCGACGAAAATCAATCGAAGCTCCATTGACTGACAACCAGTCCATACCCAAAATCAGATCAAAACCGCTCAACGGCAAAACCACCACATCTGCTCGAATGGAGTGTCCCTGAAGCTCCAACTCCAATTCTCGAATGACCTTCGAGGTAGAAATAATCTGCCCTGACGGCATAGTAACATCATACCCACTGTCAATAATCTCAGGTGTGATGCCTATCCGCCTGATAAACTCCAGGGAGATAAACGAATGCATAGCCCCAGAATCTAGCAACGCAAACGTGGAGTTGCCTCCAACTAGAATTCTTCCTGCACGCAGAAAATTCCCAACAATTTCATACCACTACTAAACTTTTCCCCAACGAGTGACCAATAACCCTTAATTCTAATCACAAGTAGAAACATGCTTCTTATTCTAACATGCAGATAGATAACCCAAATAACAACAATTTCACAGAAAACAAAATTCTTAACCAAAGGAAGAATTATAAAGTACTAGGGATAAGATATACCGGTGATCAAGGAGGTGTCTGGATCTACCTCCTCGGCCTGCATGACGAACACTCTCCCAACAGTGTTCTTCTTCCTCGGGCAGTTAGCTATCTGATGCCCTGGCTCCCTACAGTGGTAGCAAACCCCTGCTTCCAACAAACACGGTCCCGAATGCATCTTCTGACACTTCAGGCAAGTAGGAAAACCTATGGCATTAGGGGCCCTGCCCCTCTGCTGCTGTGGCCTCTGCTGCTGCGGCCTCTGCTGCGGATTCGGGCCCTTAGCCGGCCCTGTAAACTGCTTCTTTGCAGGAGGCTGCGAAGGTGGTCGCTGATACCCAGCCTGAAACTGCCTCTTCCCCTGCTGCTCCCTCTGGATCTCTCTCCGACCCTCCTCGGAACGCAAGGCTCTACTGACTGCAGTCTCATAAGTAGGGACATCCGCCATGCGAACGCCATGTCTGATATCTGCCTTCAGGCCCTCCACAAACTGCCTCAACTTCTCCTGCGGACTATCTGAAATCAAGGGCACAAAGTGACAGCCCCTCTCGAACTGTCGCACATACTCCACCACTGACCTGTCCCCCTGCCGGAGACTCATGAACTCCCGGATCATGCGGCTGCGCACATCCTCAGTGAAATACTTGGCGTAGAAGATACGCCTAAACTCTGTCCATGTCAGTGTAAGAAGGTGAACTCCCCTGGCAGCACCCTCCCACCAAAGAGCTGCGTCTCCTCTCAGCATATACATCGCACAGTTCACCCTGTCGGCGTCTGTGATCCCCATATACGCAAAGATAGAATCCAAAGAGCGAATCCATCCCTCAGCCACCAAAGGATCGGTGGTACCAGCAAACTCCTTGGGTCCCTTCTTCTGGAACCTCTCAGCTACGTCCTCTTCATGATACATCCTAGGACGTGAAGCCTGCTGCTCTAGCAGAGCGGTAATCCCCGCCATCAAGGTCTCATTGGCCTGCTCTAATGCTGCTAGTGGGTTCTGCGGAGGTGGAGGTGTAGGTGGAGATCCCCCACGTCTGTTCATCGGTCTGGGAGGCATTCTGCACCACCACATATTTCTTTACGTAAATCGCCATGCATACTAAGGGGTTTAAAATTAATGCTAACTTAAATTCTTAAAAATAAATTATGCTATAAACACTTAAAACTTACAGACCGGTAGCATGGATTTCTGAGCTCGCATAGCAGTAATGACCCCTCCAAGGACCGTGCTCTGATACCAACTGAAACGACCCTAACTCTATAATTAATAAATAATTGTGCGGAAATTTTTTTTTTTTTATACTTACTAAATAAAATATGTACATATATGCCCATACCTATATGCACAGAATAAAAAGATTTAAAAATAAATAAATAAATAAATAACTCAAATAAAAATGCATTCTTTAATAAAATAAATATCTGAGTCAAATATTAAATTAAAATACTGCATAAATAAAATGATTAAAGTTTGCATGCACTGAAAATATTTAAATAAAATATTCCAAACCACAACCACTGAAAATAATTAAAATGTATAACATGCTGAAGTATTCAAAACATGCAATGTGACTCAGACATCTATCACGGTCACGGGGATCACTGCCAGTCTGCTCATACGTCCTCGCCTCCGGTGGGTACTACGTCCTCTACGTACTCACCTGCACCATACTAGTGTAGTGAGCCTAGAAGCCCAACATGCTAACATAACAAGGATTTAAAATAATTTAAATCACTATAATACTAATACATACATATACATGAATGAGCATGCTTAAAATAACATCATGACATAACATAACTTAAATTAACTTAAATATCATAATACATAAATATTGTTGAGCAGATTATTTTCTAACATCACATGGTTGTATCCGTAGTGTAACCTTAAATCATACATTAAATACTGATCAGCGTGGAAACCAACGTACGTGGCGGTGACGAATCACCTCTTAAATTGGCAGTAAACTGCCCTTAAATAGTTCACATATGGGGACGAATCCCCCTCAAATCTCAAATTGTCACACTACTTCAACTTCCAACATAAAATATTTTATTTTGCTCAACCTTAAACATTAAATCATGCATAAAATTATTTCATGAATGCATGTACTTAAATAAAATGTGTGTCCTTCATATATATTTAATTTACTTTCATACTAACATATACATATTAAAATAACTTCAATGCATAAAAATAATTAGATATATATTCAGGACACATGCAATTTCTCATGGGTTGTACTGAACTGCTGGCCCTAACACTCTAGCTCAATTACTTAAATCTGACCCATTAACACTGAGACTGGCCCATTAACATACTGAGACTGGCCCATTAACATACTTAAGCCCAATAATAATTATTCTAAGCCCAATTATTTAATTAAAGCCCAATTAATTTTCTTAAGCCCATTTAATAATTAATCTGGCCCAATGGGCCCAAAAGCCCAAAGACTGGCCCAATAATTTCCATGGGCCCTAAAGTCCATAAAAATTATTGGACTCACTTAATTAAATTAATTAAGCCCAAGTAATTATTTAAATGTGGCCCATTCATTAATTAAATCTAATAGCCCAAATAAAAACCCATTAACTTATTAATTCACTTAAAATTAAAATACCCGAGCCCGACCCACCTAACCCGGACCCGGACCACATGACCCGACCCAAGACCTACCAGACCCGACCCAGGCCCCAACCCAACCCGGTAACCCACCCTAACCCGAAACCCGTAACCCCCCCCCCCTCTCAGCAGCTCTCGGCCGCGGGCAGCAGCCATTCCATGGCTGCTGCCGGCCGCCCCTGGCCGGAGCCCGCCGCCCAGACATAGCCCACGTCTGGGCGGTCCAAACTTGACCCTAGCCCTGACCCCATGCTGCTCCAAGCACCGAACCCGAAGCCACTTCCACAGAACCCTAATCTGCAACAACAAGGAGCCCGATCGAACCACTGTGGTTTCCTGGGCTCGTTTGGCTCGAACCACTCAAGCCATTCGAGTCCAGGCAACCCCCACACTCCCTCTGAACCTAGACCAGCAGCCTAGGCGAACCATGGAGGAAAAATATGAACATGAACCATGAAAACATCAAGAACCGTGCGTCTTCAACCTAGATCAAATTTTTTTTCTGAAAAACTTTGAAATTTTGATGCCTACACAATGCACACACTTTAATATCTGATAGGTACGAAAATAGGGAAGAAAAATCATGCCTTTCACCGAAATTGAAGAGAAAAACATGTAGGCGACGAGTCCGGGACGACGGGACGATGATTTAACTTGAAAACCTCAAGAACCGAGGCTATGGAGGCTACCTTGAAGGCTGCTGGAACGTGAGAGTGGCTGAAGAAGATGGGGCGGGGTGTCAGCTGTGTGAGAGTGATCGGGTGAGGGGTTTTGGGTAGATTAGGTTTAGGTTTTATTTTAATTAAAATATAGGATAATTAAATATAAATAAAAGTTTTAAATATAAAATATACAACTTAAAACTCCAAATAAAAAGTTAAAATCTGATAACTTAAATAAATCTCGAAATATAAATTTTAGGAAATTTTAAAGATACTAAAAAGTCAATATTTTGGCTTATTTTGAATAAAACGGGCTCCTAAAATTATATAAAATTAAATACTAAAAATTTTGAGGAAATGAAACTCAAAATAATATTTTTGGGCTCTTAAAAGGCTCATGAAATAAATTTGATAGAAAGTTGTCATCTCGTCCGTCCACGGTCCCGTCAACGCGATAAAATAATTAAAATACTAAAAATCCTAAAAATCACTAAGTATGGGTTAAATGCTTAAAAATAAATTAAATCATGCACAAATAATTCACATAATTATTTAACCCATAAATCTAAAATTTAAATAATTAAATTCCCTAATTATGCATGCAGATTTACGTATTTAAAAATACCGGGTGTTACAGTTGGAGTCGGGCCCACTCCCACGATTCGGAGCTCATCATGATACATGTCAAAAAAGTTGGATCGACACCGCACCACGGGGGTTTGGGGTTTCTCTGGCCTGAACTGCCTAAGGGGAATCACCTCGGGAATGCTAGATTTCCCAGACTCCAGCTCCACCACCTCGGGGTGGGGACTCGATGTAGCGCGCCTTTTTGAACCCTTAGAAGGGGCAGATGAAGGCTCAGATATGGTAGCAGCTCGGGGCGAAGGGGCCTTTGATTTGGCTGAGCTCCCTTCGGCCTTGCCCCCCGATGGGGCAACTGTCTTCTTTTTCTCGAAAATTCTCTTCAGGGCAGCGTCCATAACTCTTTTTTTTGGGAAAAGAGGAGGGAAGGTCAGTTAAATGGTAATAATGCTAATAAAGGGGAGCAAGGCCGGGGGAAGGGCCATACCTAAATTGCCGCAGACAGAAACATCCGCCGAGCTGAGCCCGTGGTGGCAGAGCAAATCTTCTGCCATAAGGGCAGAAATATCGAAGCACCTTCCCCCTATGGCCCTTTGGGCTCCTGTGAGCAATTTCTCCTTTCGGAAGCCCGGGGTGGGAACAGGCAAGAGGGGGAGAGTGTCCCTCCATCGGGAGCATATATCCCAATCTTCAGTGGGGTGAACAAAAAATAAAGAGCTCTTCCAATTTTTGTTGGAACTAGGAGAGCCCTTGAAAAATTTACAATTGGGTCGACATGAAAAATAAAAAGGGCCCTCCTCCGAATGCTTGGGGAGTAAAAAATTACAGATGGTGAAGCAGCTCACTTCAAAGCCTAAGGTCCTAAAAAGAACTATGAAGCTACAGAGAGTTCGGAAAGAGTTAGGGGTGAACTGCCCCAAGTGGAGCTCATAGTAACGGCTAAGCTGTTGAAAGATCAGGGGGAGGGAAAACCTCAGGCCAGCTTCCAGCTGATCTATGTAAAAGGTATAATAGCCCATCGGAGGATGGTCAGCTCGGTCATCCAGATCAGGGATGATGAACTCATAGTCCTCGGGGGCGTGGGATAGAGCTCTTATTTTCTCCTCATCCGAAGCATCTAGCTCAGAAGGGTACAGCTCATACCACGGTACCGCGGGGGCCTCGGGGTCGTTGCACAGGTCATCATCCCTAGCCGAAGCTGATGCAGGAGCAGGGTTCTTGCCCTTATGCTCTCCAGCTGGGGTGATTGCAAAGGAATCATAACGATCCACCTCAGCAAACACCTCATCCGAGCTCTCAGCGAGAGGGAGGGGTGAAGAAGCCATTAAAAATAGATAAGTACCAACTTACGAGGGAAGCTCAGGAGAGAAAACTAGAAAGAGAAAATGTGCAAGGGGGCAAAAGTGTGAGTGAAAATAATTTTTACAGCGAGGCCTATTTATAGAAAGCCCAGATCGATCTAAGCCGTTGATTTAGGGATGGATGGACGGCTCAGATCAAGTGGAATTGGAAAAGTTACCGTTGGGATGTCAGAAGATAGTACGTCTTGTCAGAATGATAGCTGAGCATCAGTCGGACACCTCAGTTCGGCATTTTCTTAGGGTCATCTCAGAACAAAAACAACGAACTTCGAGTCTTTGACCTCAGTTCGACTTTTAAAGGGGGGACTTGTGATACCCGGGGGAGGAAATCACCTCAACTCATAGATGACCCTAAGGTAAAGATCAATCCTTAACTAGCCAGAATCGTCCGGGGGTTCAGGTCGGGAGCTCGGCCAAGCTCTCCCATCATAATGACCAGTTCGGGTCGGGAGCTCGGCCAAGCTCTCCCATCATAATGACCAGCTCGGGTCGGGAGCTCGGGAGCTCGGCCAAGCTCTCCCATCATAATAACCAGTTCAGGTCGGGAGCTCAGCTTGGGAGCTCAGGAGTTCAGCTCGGTCCCGAGGCCAGTATGGGGTTAGCTTAGTAGAGGAGTTCATACAGTAACTTCAATGGGCTAACTAAGATGTTAGGATCAGTCATTTGTAGTGAGCTCAGGAATTCGGTAATAGCTCATCCGTCACCTTCTCTATTAGTTCTTAGAGGACGACAACTAAGTGATTCTCATAAGGGCAGTATAGTTCAGATTAAGCATATTATTATTTCCTTAGCCAGGCTATATTGGGGCGAGATCTCAGCCGAAACATCCGGGATTCTCGGGTGTTGGATAAGGAAAGTAAGCGCAAGATTCGAAGCCCTCTCCTATAAATACCAGGTTTACTTTCATTATTTAATCCTAATTCTTCACTCGTATTCACACACCACTCTCTATATTTTCGTTATCCTAGCATCTGACTTGAGCGTCGGAGGGGATACGCCGGAACACCTTCCGGTCCCCCCTTAACACTGTTGTTAGTGGTTTCAGGTCAGCAGCAGTTCATCTCTTATTTGAAAGAGTTTCTTCAGCTCATCCAAGGAGATCACTTTATTGAGGTATATCATATATCATTCAATTCAACAAATTAAAAAGGATAAATGCAAGAAGAATTAAGAAATCAAACATATACACACACAAACACACATATATATATACCTGAGCAGACTACAAATATCAGAAATAATAATATTATGGCAGAAAAGAATGAAGTGATTCGTCGCAGATTCATTTTTACTATATATCTATAACAACATGCTCTGCTTCGATCGGCCTTAGGTTAATATATATAGCCATATTAATATAGGGAATTTTAATTAAAAAGGTTTTCTATAAATTATATATACCTATATATATTAATTAAATTTGACCGACTATTTTTTAAAATTACCTTTTAATTATGTTAAAGTGAAATTATATCCTTTAGCTATTTTTAAAAAGGTTTTCTAAAAAATATCTCTATAGCTACTTGCATTTATTTTACATACAAATTTATTTTGTTCTTTATTTAATTTATCCTAATAATATGACTTTAATAAATTTATAATTTTTTAATATGAATTAGTGTGTGTAAGAGTTTTTTTTCTTTTGATAAAAATTGAAATAAAGGTAAATTTGTCTTAAATCTCTAAATCAAAAATTAATTTTAGATTCGGTCTTTATTAGAAATAATATATGTGCAGTACTTTATGATAAAAAAAAATTACTTATGTATCTTCTGGGTCACATGTTTTTTCTCAGAAAAAAATCAATACTAAATATTGAAATATGATACTAATAAATAATTTTGAGTCCTAATTATTGTTTTAAATATGTTACTAATATATGATTTCTAATTTGAGTAACCAAAAAAGTGTTGTAAGTATTGAAATTATAAAGTTGTTCAAATTTTAAACTCAAAATATTATTGTTTGTATCAAATTTAAACGATCATATCACATATTAATATTATATTTTGAATATTTGTATCGATTTGATCCGTGAAAAGACATGTGTATTCAGAGAGTTTAAAAATATTTTTGTGTGGATCAGAAAGTATAAATACATTATTTTTATACCTACTGAATGCAAATTTGAGTTTGAATTTGAGAATTTAAACCAAATTTACCTTTTGCAAAATATGTAATATGATTATTGTATTTTCAAATAAATAATAATGATAATTGGCCGGCGATTATGATAACAACAAATTATTTAACTCAACATACCACTTTTTTTTAACGCTTTTATGAAGATCCCATTAAATTAAGGTCTCACTGGAATGCTTGACATATGCCATGATTACTCGTGGAAAACTGGAACAATTTCAAATGGATTGAGTTCAACATATAATATGGATATTATCTTAACGATTGATCTAAATTTCATTGATTTGTCACGTTAACAATATATCATTAATTATGTATATGTATAAAATTACGAACCATTGGATGTATGATAAAAAAATATTGATAAATAAGGATTGCTAACTTGTGTTGAAAATACTATTATGTTTGGTTTGATTTTTAAGAATAAGATTAAGCGAGAATTTAAAAGTTATGTACCAAAAATACCCATTTATATTTTTTAATAATTAAATTGATGGTGCTTAGAATGGAGAGAAAAGGGTATTAGGGTAATTGATGAGTATGATAAAAGAATGAATAATTTATACTAGGGTGGAGAAAAGGGAAAGTTTGAAAAATAACCTTGGTCAACCAAATTTTGTGTTTTATGACTTTTTTCAAAAAAAATTTGCAAAATGACCTTCAAATACAAAGGAAATGCAAAAACAAAACAAAGGAAAAACATTCAGAAGGTTATATTTCAAAATCATCGTCAAACAAAGGTTATTTAGTTAAATAAATCCCAAAAAAACAAGATAAATAGTTGACATTCAATAAGTCCTTAACCAAAATACAAAAAAGTGCTTTTACTTAATTTGAATCACTCGAAACAAACCACACATCTTCTGTTGTACGCCATGCTCCTTTTCTCCCTTTGAACAATCCCTGTAAAAAGATCGCAAAATGAAAACTACCTATTATTCACTCAAACCAACAAAAATTTGATGTTTTGCTCAATGAAAACAACTGAAAGAATGTGAAATGCATTTTGAATGCATAAAAAGTTACCAGAGTTACGTTCGTGTGTGATTAAATGGTTCATAGCAAAAATGAAATTTTTTGCTGTAAATTAATTCTGACTGGAAATTCATAAAATTATATTTGACGTTGTACGCATATGTTTAACGTCTAAAATAGCTTTGTTTCTTTATAATAAGCATGAACTCAAACTGATGTCGGATGAGAAGAATCAATGCATATTGTGTTGAGAAGAAAGGAGTAATATATAGGGATAGATCGATGCACCCGACGATCTCTTTCATATGTTAGCCCGAGCAGGGGATTTTCATCGTTTGAATAAGTGACTGATGATCTCCTGCGAAGTAGCTTTCCTGTTAGCCTTGTAGTTCCACAGCTCATCTGTAACGTCTCGTCCGGTCGGATTATATTCGTTTATTTCCACCAAGGCTGTTGTCACTGCATTGTAAATTTCATGTCCCCATTCGTTCTTAAGATCTTTCAGTTCCTGATCATCCTCATCCAGCACTTCCTACGCACCCAAAACAAGATCAGTGATCAGGGAAACAGATATGTAAATGTAAGACCTCTTATGGATAAACTGAGGCACAAGTATGTGCTCAAGCGAATTCTTCAATGTTCAAACACACACATGTGCTCTTCACTAACAAGTAGTTACTAAAAATTTCCAAGCGGGACTGTAAATTTAGCATGATGCAGCTGATTGGGACAGACCTTATTGTCACCGTGAAGCATGACGATTTTGAAAGGGTGCCACAGAGGATTCCTCAGTTTTTCTTTCCATTCACAGCAAAGTTCAATAGACTCGACAACAGCATTTGAAGAGGAGTATCTCTCCTCGCATGATTTCAGGAAAGCATCATGATCAAATTCTCCAATCCTCTTCAAACCAAAATCTCCGTTGCTATTGTTGTTGTTGCGGCCGCTCTTGCGCATGATCTCTATCAAAACCTGATGCGATTAACGAGCAAAAGTGATGACAACATAAGAGAAATGTAGCATGTGAAAAGAATTTCCCAAAAGCCCTTCTTACATATGGCAAAAATACCAAAAATACATTAAAGAACTCAATATATATATATATATATATATATACCTCTTTCAACTCTTGACGAGCATTTTGCAGCTCATAATTGACTAAGTAGCTCTTTGTCAAAGAGTTGTTGATTTAAATCCTTAAGACCATCGATCTCATCAGCGTTCTCCTCTAATTTGGAGACGAGCTCTTCGATTCTCGTTTTCTTAGCATCTACTTCACATTCAAGCTCTATCTTTCTCTTTAATATTTCTTTCATCTCCTTCTGCAATATTCCAGCGAACCGAAGTAAGAATGAAAATTTTATACACCAGATCGAACTTGAATGAAACAAAAAAAAAAAGAGGGTGGGAGAAAAAAGAGAGAAGCCGCTATATATATACTTGGGCAACAAGGAGGTTGAGTTTCTGGTGATTGGGGTCCTCAGATATTGAGCCCTTTTCCTTTTCCATTTCCGCAGCATCAATGGTGGACTTGCTATCCTTTAAGTTCTCGTCTGTCTCCAGTACCTTCTTCCTCATAGCTGGAAGCTTGATCTCACAGTAGACTGAAACGAGATTAATTCAAGAAAATGCACGCAGAAAAGATGCAAGCAAATATGAAAGCAGGGGGGGTAATTAATATACATGGATTAATAAGAAAGTTTGGTTTATTTGATGCGACCTTCCATCTCCCTTGAAAGACTCAAGGTGGAGAGTCGTTTGAGCTCCGATCACAGAATGGCGGTTCATTTGATGCCACCTTCCATCTCCCTCCAATAAATGGCGTGGCTTAAATTGATTTTTATCTGCTCTGTTTATAGCTATATAGCTATAATAATAATAAATATAGCTAAATATTTATATTTAGAGAACAATATAATATTCTTATGAATAATTTTATTCCAATAAATAGATTTTTATATATTTGTTATAAGTAAAAATATAAAATATATAAATCAAATATGGAACCACTATTTTTTCATCTAGAAGCTTAGTAACAAACTTATTAATAAATCTGTTCACGAGCTAACAAGTTAAATATAGTAAAGTTTGATTTTGATTCGTTTATATTAACGAACTTCTCATTAAAAACGCGAGATCAAAAGAACTTTTATTGAAACAAATTTCGAATATAGCCTAATAACAAATATGTTCATGAGTTAACAAGTTAAATATCGTAAAGTTTGATTTTGATTAGTTTATATTAACGATTATTTCGTTAAACGTGCGAGCTCAAAATAACGTTTATTGATTTAAGTTTCAAATAACACATTAGCGATTTGATTCATTTACATTTCTAATCCTCGTAGCACAATAATTTTATGGATCATGGTGTTTCAATGAAAAATTTAATTTACTATTTTTTTATTTTTAGGATTAGGATCAATGGGTAAATAAATTTTTAGTTTTTTTAAATTATTATTATTATTAAAAAAAGCTAAAGTTTTTACTTCGAGAAATCATTTTGTACTGTTTTTTAAATATTATATTCCTGTAAATATTTATTTCAAATAATAATTTCTTTATCCAAATACATGGTGTTGAAAATTTTAGTTTTGGTATTGACAAAACAAAGCCAAACTATTTAAGCGTCTACGGAAAGCCAAACTGATATACAGTGATGATGACGTCATGATGACATACAGACGATAAACTAAACACAATAAAAGAACACATTCAGTTTACCTAGCTAAACTGAATTCTTCAGTCCATCTTTACTCAACTGATCATTTCAGAGATACAAAGCAGTTTACCCTACTAAACTGAATCTATCAGTGCACCATTGCCCAACTGATTGGCAGCTCACCGTCATACTACTTACGGATAAGATCGTCCGTACTCTGACATATCTGCAGAATGTAGTGTCGCGATATCAAGGGAATGTCGGCGTCAGAGATCGTTGATGATAGTGACAAATCCAACGGAAATAATTTGAATCTCATCTGAAGAACTCTTTTAAATTATGACCGTTGCAGACCAAATAGTATAAATAGGGATCTTGATCAAAGTTCAAACACACGAAGTGCTGATATCTCTGCTATTGCTCAAAATCATCCTACACTCAAGACTTGATCAATAAACTCAAAAACACAAAACATTCAAAGCATCATTCAGACCATTGAAGGGTCAATCTTTGTGTTAAAATATTTTGAGTTGTATTATATTCCACTGTAAGATCAGTCTAGGACTGAAATCAAAGTGTTATACTAGGAGTTCTTGTTTAGGCAGTGTTTAAGTCCTAAACTAGATTGGGTTTGTGCAAAATTGTTTGTATAAATCAAAGTCTTCTAGTGAATCCTTCCGAGGTGGAAGAAGGGGTGACGTAGGAGTGATTGAAATCTCCGAACATCCATAAACAATCTCGTGTGTCATTTCAGTTTACCATTCATCTTCATACCTACCCCTAAACTGATTTACACTAAGTGTTTTAAATCTGTAGCTTGGCATATTTCCGCACACATTTTTGTTTGCCAAACTATATTGGACACTAAGATAAGCCTTGAACTCATTATTAAATCGATCGAGTTCCATTTTTCTTAACAAAACTGCTTGAAAGTATATTCACCCCCCCTCTAGACTTTCAATCGATCCTAACAAGTGGTATTAGAGCGGTTGTTATCTTATTCTTAAAGCACTTAAACAAGATGACTTCATTCAGCAAGATTCCTATGTTCTCAAAGGAAGATTTTGATGACTGGAAAATTCGCATGCAAGCACATTTATCAGCACTAGATAATGACATGTGGTTTGTCATCACTGATGGACCTCTTGAGATCACAAAGGTCAATACTGCTATAGCCCTCTCTGGATGTGGTCCTCAATACATTGAGAAACCTAGAATTGAATTGACTGCAAGACAAAAAGAAGGCAAACTTAGACAATGTGGCTAAGGATATCTTGTATAAAACTCTTGACAAGAATACCTTTAGCAAAATCAAGACATGCAAAACTGGAAAAGAGATTTGGGAAAAGTTGATCCAACTCTGTGAAGGAAATGAACAAACAAAGGAAAACAAGCTATCTGTAGCTACTCAAAAATTTGACAACATCAAAATGAGACCAGGAGAATCAATGACAGAGTTTGATGAAAGAGTAAGCAGCATTGTTATCGAGCTCAACGGATTGGGGAAAACATATCCCAACAGGGAAGTTATCCTCAAAGTAATTCGAGGCCTTCCTAAAGAATGGGATGTAAAGACAATGGCCATGAGAGAATCAAAAGACTTGAACAAATTAGAACTGCATGACTTGTTTGCAGATCTAAAAGCATATGAGTTCGAGTTGCAGACTCGAGAGAAAGATCAGTCTACCTCACAACTGAACAAGGCCTTGACTGCAGTGAAAATTGAATCACCAGCCAAACCGGAAAAATCAGCAGAACAAATCAGCAGTGATGCCATGTCATTATTTGTAAAGAAATTTGGCAAGTTCATCAGAAGAAACCAAGAAGGATCACACAGAAGAAACTTTCAAAAGAAAGATTCAGTTGAAGAACCAAGAAGCTGTTTCAACTGTGGGAAAACAGGACACTTCATTGCTGATTGTCCCAAACCAAAGAACCTTGACAAAAGAAAAAGTTCAAGGAATGATAGACACATCTCAAGACAGAAGCATGAAGCATTGGTTGCAAAGGACAGCAAAGCCAAGTGGGCTGAAACAGATAGTGATTCAGAAGGATCAAATGGATCCTCTAGCTCAAGTGATGACGAAGAAGAAGTCAAATGTCTTATGGCAAACGATCATGAACTTCCATCCACCAGTGAACAGGTATTTGATTTTAGTTGTGAGGAATTTACTAGAGAAGAGCTAATCAAAGCTCTTCATGATATGGCAAATGAATATCATCAACTGTCCTTAGCATTCGATGAAGTTAGAGCAAAGCAAAAGGATATGCAAGACAACTCAACTGAAATCTCCTTTGAACAATCAGTTGAGATAAGCTGTCTTGAAACAGATATTGCTGTGCTCCAAACGGAGAATGAACAGCTCAAGAGTGATATAAGGAATCTTACAACTGAAAAACATAGAATGGATGAAATAATAAGATCATGGAATAAATCTTTGAGCCTGTTGACAGAAATGAATGATTCACAAAGACCACTCCATGACAAAACTGGTCTTGGATTTACAGTAGAAACTGGTGAATCAAGTACTCTACCCAAACTGAATATGTGCAAAGGTAAATACATAAACTTTGTACGAGCAGTTAGGGAACATGAAGATGAAAAACCTATTCTGATGACTTGGCAACAAATAGAGCAGATGAACAGAAAAAGATTTGGTATTGGCTTCAATCCTCATGAAACTAAGGCAGAGATTGCTAAAAGTCCTAAACAGACTAAGGCATATCAACCTAATATCATGAGAGGAAATAGAAATCAATACCATAATCAACATCCAGTTCAAAAGCGATATAGAAATTTCAAGGATATTGGAAAAGACAAAAAACATACAGTTTCACAAGCACATTTCACTCCACCATCTAAAGCATCTAACTTAGTACGTACCTATAGGAACACGGAAACTAGTAAACTAGTTAAAGTATTCCAGGTTTGGGTTCCTAAAGGATTAATCCCTCGTGGACCCAAATAGATATGGGTACCAAAAGTTATTCAACTTTGTGAATGCAGGAAGTAGGTATCAAGGAAAAAGAAGAGGAATCATGGTACCTAGATAGTGGATGCTCAAGGCACATGACCGGAAATAATGAACTACTATCCGAACTTGTTGAATTCAATGGTCCAATTATCACCTTTGGTGACAATTCGAAGGGTAAGACCGTGGGTAATGGTAAGATTATCCACAGCAACATTATCATTCAAGATGTTCTATTGGTTGAAACTCTCAAATATAATTTACTCAGCATTAGTCAAATGTGTGATTACGGGCACTCTGTCGAATTTCAAAAGTTGAACTGTATTATTAAAGATGCCTCTGGTAACATCATTTTGACAGGAAACCGATATGGAAACACCTATAAAGTATGCTGGAATATTCAGTCTAGCAAACCAGTCTGCCTCGTAGCTTCCAATTCTAAGCGCAACTGGATTTGGCACAAGCGACTGAATCACCTTAATTTCAAATCAATTGCCAGTCTGAGTAAGCTCGAGCTAGTAACAGGACTGCCTAAAATTGATTTTTCAAAAGACAAAGTTTGCTCAGCATGTCAATTTGGGAAGCAAGTTAGGTCATCTTTTAAAAACAAGGGTTATAACTCATCTTTCCGATGCTTGGAACTGCTTCATATGGACTTATTTGGTCCAATCCCAGTAAAAAGCTTAGGGGGAATGAGATATACACTTGTCATCATTGATGATTACTCACGTTTTACATGGGTCATTTTCTTAAAATCTAAAGACCAAACTGCTTCTCAACTCATCAAAATTTTCAAAAGATTATTTAATGAAAAATCAAGTAAGATTGACAGAATCAGGAGTGACAGAGGAACTGAATTTGTCAATCAAACTTTATCTTCATTTTTAGAGCATTATAGAATCAAGCATGAATTCTCAGCAGCTAGAACACCACAATAAAATGGTGTTGCAGAAAGGAGAAATCGTACTCTTAAAGAAGCTGCGAGAACCATGTTAGTTGACTCCAAAATTTTTCAAAGGTTTTGGGCAGAAGCTGTGAACACTGCTTGCTACACTCAGAACAGATCGATGATATGTAAGAAATTTTTTAAAACCTCATATGAGATCTGGAATGGCAGACAACCTAATGTATCATACTTTAAGATCGTCGGGAGTAAACGCTTCATCCACAACAATGGTAAAAATCATCTGACTGCATTTGATGCGAAGTCAGATGAGGGTACTTTTCTAGGATATTCATCAATCAGTAAAGCTTATAGAGTCTTCAACAAAAGAACTCTAAATGTTAAGAATCAATTCATGTTATCTTTGATGAAGATCTTACTACTGATGTTGTAACTAATCCTCATCAACTCTCAGATCTATTTCAGGAAATTCAATTAGAAAATGGTGATCACGATGAAAGTGAAGAAAAAGCTTCACCACCCACAAGAACTTTTCAAACTCTTGAACCAGAACTAGTGGACCCAGCAGCTGTGGAACATATCATTGATGAACCAGTTGACATCCATCAAACTCACCCAGTTGAGAATATTGAAGAACAGCATCGTGAAACTCAGGATCACCACACTCACTATGAGAACCCAGAGCCTGACCAAAACAACTTGTCCAATCGAGATATAGAAGCACAAGTGATTAGTGGAAATCAGTTTAATACCAGACTGAAATGGTCTAAAAAGCATCCACTCACTTCTGTTATAGGGAATCCAACGGCGCCACTAAGGACTCGAGGACAAATTATAAAAGAACTTCTTCACGCAGCATTTATATCTCAAGTAGAGCCAAAGAAAATTGAAGAAGCATTGGCTGACAGTTGTTGGATAGATGCAATGCAAGAAGAGCTAAATCAGTTTATTAGAAATTCAGTCTGGGATCTTGTTCCAAGACCAACGCATCAATCAGTCATTGGCACTCGATGGGTCTTTAGAAACAAGCTCAATGAAGAAGGAACAGTGGTTAGAAATAAGGCAAGACTAGTAGCTCAAGGATACAGACAAGAAGAAGGAATTGACTATGACGAAACTTATGCACCAGTAGCTAGACTGGAAGCAATAAGAATATTCCTTGCATATGCTTCATTCAAGAACTTCAAAGTTTATCAAATGGATGTTAAGAGTGCCTTCTTGAATGGAAAACTTCAAGAAGAAGTGTTTGTTGAGCAACCACCAGGATTCACAAATCATCAATTCCCAGATCATGTGTATCATTTGAATAAAGCTCTTTATGGACTGAAACAGGCTCCTAGAGCTTGGTATGACACTCTAACCAAATTTCTTCTTGAACACGAATTTACTATAGGCACAGTTGACAAAACATTATTCAAATTTACGAAAGGCGATCACACTCTATTAATTCAAATATATGTTGATGATATTATATTTGGGTCAACTAACCCCAAATTATGCACTAGATTTTCTAAGCTAATGCAGGAAAAATTCGAAATGAGCATGATGAGTGAACTGAATTTCTTTCTTGGATTGCAAGTTCGTCAAATGGAGAATGGAACTTTCATAAGCCAAACCAAGTATACCAAAGAATTAATTAAAAAGTTTGGTATGAAAAATTGCACAGTTGTAACAACTCCCATGGGTGCACCGACTAAACTTGACAAAGACGAAGGGGGAATATCAGTAGATGCCACAATGTACCGAGGTCTAATAGGGTCATTGCTTTATTTAACAGCCAGTAGACCTGACATTGTTTTTGCAGTATGTTTATGTGCAAGATTTCAATCAAATCCTAAGCAATCCCACTTCATAGCTGGAAAAAGGATACTCAGATATCTAAAGGGAACTCAAAATGTTGGTCTATGGTATGCTAAGCACAACTCCTTCAATTTAGTTGGATACTCAGATACTGATTATGTTGGATGTAAATTGGATCGAAAAAGTACTAGTGGATCATGTCAATTCCTTGGGGATAGACTGATTTCATGGTTTAGCAAGAAACAAATATCCATTGCTACATCTACAACAGAAGCTGAATATTTAGCCGTAGGAAGTTGCTGTGCTCAACTGCTCTGGATTCAACAACAGTTGAGAGATTATGGGATTGAAGAACAGGATTCTCCAATCTTCTGTGATAACCTAGCACAATTGCAATTACTTACAACCCCATTCTTCACTCAAGAACGAAGCATATCGAAGTTAGGCATCATTTTATCCGGGATCATGCACTGAAGAAAAACATTCGATTGGAGTACATTTCCACAGAACAACAGACAGCAGACATCTTCACAAAACCTCTGCCAGAGACTAAATTTTCTTACTTTCGAAATATTTTAGGACTTATTAACTTAGATTAAAATCAGTTCATTCATTATAGTTTGTCTACACAAGTTTAGTATGATCTAAACTGAATTCTTCGCAGGGCTGTTAAAATAACTTTATTTTGTTAATTTGATTATTGATAAATTCTTACGCATATTTTAAAAGAAAATTTTTTTTAGGATATTTAGATGCGCATTAAACAAAATAAATTATGAACAACTCATTTAAAATAGAAACTTATTTTATTTAATAAACTCGGTTTATAATATCTATGTCTATCTCCACAGCCATCTTCAAAAGGCGAAGATGCTCCTCCAACGGGCCATCTTCCACCTCTTCAAGGCCATGAAGAAGGGTTACCACCCTTAACTCCTTTTTCAAGAGCAGGAGTCGTATGCCCTCACGACCAAGGAAATACGCAGGGTTGTTTACTCCAAGCACTTGCTTGTACTTGTCCAAGCAACACACTTCATCAGGATTGAGAGCTTTTGGACCTCGAAACTGCATCCGAATCAGTTTTGCTCTTAAACGGGCAACCTTCTCTTCGATGAAATCATCATGCGCAACTCTCCAATTCTCCATTTCTCTATGCCCTTACTCTAATACTTATGTCTTTATATATACTGATAGTCCGGATATCAAAGAGTCTTTCGCATTTATTATACTTTAAATATTCAGAATGTAAAAAGTCTTTTACGTGTGAACTTTCACGAAATAAGGCACTGTTTATGACAAAGAAAATCTCTGAAACTTAATTGCCTGTAATCATTACCTGATAACATAGTGTCTCGTGCCCTTTGGTAGTTCAGTTTACCTTCATTTATGTAATCAGTTTGTTAACAATATCAGTTTAGATAAAAACAGTTTAGATAAAATCAGTTTAGTTAAAATCAGTTTGTTAACAATATCAGTTTAGATAAAAACAGTTTAGATAAAATCAGTTTAGTTAAAATCAGTTTGTTAACACTATCAGTTTAGATAAAAACAGTTTAGGTAAAATCAGTTTATGAAAAACATCAGCGTAGGAAAACTCAGTTGTCAAACAAATTCAGTCTAGATAAATTAACTCTTTCATTAACAACTTAGGAAACAAACGGTTACAATCACACACTTTTTATTTCCCTCTTCTTTAGGAAAACTTTAAAACTCCAGTTTGTCACCCATGCTCGTAGAGGCGCAACAGTAGGATCACTTAGCTCATCAGTTGCAATGCGAACCAGTGTGATGTACTCTTTACTAAGCATCATATAGAGAACATTTTTATCCTTAAAAATGTCTCTGGGTGCAAAAGTGAAACATCTACTACTAATAAATACGAAAAAACTTTATTTTTTTTTTAAAAAAATATACTATACATATATGCCCTTACATATATGTATAAACATTAAAAATAATACTAACAAATAAATTCTTTTAATGATAACTTAAATAAATAAAAATCTTGAAACACGCAATATTAATAAAAATTCGTAACCCAAAAATTCAAACTCATGCATGCGAAAATAAACATAAATAAAACTTTAAAATATGTTTTAAAAACCCTAATAAAGTATCTCAATATAATAATAACTCTTCCATGCGACGGTCACGGGGCCACTGCCATGCTTGCTCATACATCCTCGCCACCGGTAGGAGCTACAAATGAATTATCGTACTTACCTGCACCATATAAGCATAGTGAGCCTAGAGGCTCAACATGTCTAAACCTTTGTAACAATGGTTAAAATAATGCATCACATAGTCATACTAATACATATAATCATCATGAATATGCATGCATGCTCGTAAAATAATGCACCATGAATTCTTGCTAGCCATAATTATGATCATCATACATACATCATAACTAATCATACATAGCATAAATTGAGCATGTCATAATCATAAAAATTGTGTAGGTCATATCCATGAGTGTGGCTCGTAATCATGAGCGACTGATCAATCTAAGAACCATCGTACGTGGCGGTGGATAAATCCACCTCTATGCTGTAGTAAACTACCTCTGTGCCAGTGATAAAACCACTTTTATGCCGGTAGTAGAACTACCTCTGTGCCGATGGTAAACCACCTCTGTGCTGCCACATCACTTCAATTTCCATAAAAATATTTTTCATGCTCAATTCTTAATCATAAACACATCATAAAATATTTCATGTATGCATGCACTTAAAATATGTCCGTAATATATATTTAATTAATTTTAATAATAAATATACTTATACTTAAAATAAACTTCATGCATAAAAAAAGAATTAAATATATATTCCGGACTTAGTTAATTTTTACAGGTTGGTCAGACTGCTGGCCCCTTAGACTTAAACCCATAAATTCTAAGACTGGTCCAATATTTCAAATTAAGCCCATTAACTTACATTTAATCCCAAATAATTTATTCAAGCCCAATATGACATATCTGGCCCAATAACAAAACCCAAGCCCATTAATTACTTAGTCTGGCCCAATGACCCAAAAACCTAAAGACTGGCCCAATAATTTCCATGGGCCCCAAGGCCCATAAAAATTAATAGACTCACTTAAATAATTACTAAAGCCCAATAACTTAATTCACATGTGGCCCAATTAATTAATTGAACTAGCCTTGGCCCATTTACATCCCAACTTAATAATTAACTTAAAAATAAAAAATACTCGAGCCCAACTAATATAACCCAGACCCGGACCCGAATAACATGACCCGTGACCCAATGGATCCGACCCGTACCCAAAACACCAAGCCCGGCCCGCCTAAAGCCTAGACACAACCTTAGCCTTTCTTTCCTTAATCCTAACTCACGGCAGCCCTGAGCGACTTTGGAAAACCTGACCGTGCCGCCTACTCCAGCAACCTTTGGCCGTGAAACCACTGCCCATACTTAGCCAACATCCAGACGGTTCTAACCCAACAAAATTTACCTCAAACGGAGCTCTGTAGAAGGAGAACGAACCAAAACAATCTACCTCTAGTTTCTGCTCACGCGCAGAACGCGACCAGAAATTTCAGGCCATTCGGCCGCCCATCTCCGGAAACCACCGGCTAGAGCACCACCTGTAATATCTTCCCCAAGGTCTTGGGGTTCTAACCCCACTGGAATCATCCTAAAACACGCCCTGTGGACCAAGAACGAGCCAATATCCCAACGCTGCGCAATCTGCGTGATCTGCTGCACCCAACTTCTTTGGCTTCGGTTCCGGCCCTTCTTGGCACAAACCCCCTGCCTCACTCGATCCTACAGAACCTAGGACACGATACTAACCACAGCCAACATCCTGGACCCGAGCCACATGAGAAAAACGTGATCAAACCTTGAAGAAAACAAGAAAACTCATGCACGTGAAGGAGTCTATGAGATTTTTCAGAAGAAGTTCAGTAAATATCATGTCAAATCCATATAGTCTGATGAAAAACGTGAGTAGTAGCTTATATGGTGGTAAAGGAAAGGAATTAAACATGCCTTGTTAATTATAACGAAGATTTATGCGTATACGGGCCTCCGGGACGACGAACGGGCCAAAAACTTGAATAATCCTTGAAGAACTCGGCTAAGGAGGCTGCTATCTGCTGAAAAACATGAGGGAGGAGGTGGAGGAGATGGGGTTGGCGGCTGATGGGGTTTGAGCGTAGGGTAGGGAGAGATTTTGGATGTAATGTTGGATAGATTAGGATAATAACTAATATAATTTATTTAGAAAGATAATATACCATAAACTTAAAATTTTAAACTCTTAAAATACCTACCAATCTGATAAATAGACCAAAATCCCGAAATAAATAAATAGCCTATTTTTAAAAATTAATAAAAGTCATTAAAATGACTTATTTTGGCTAAAAATCAACCCTTAAATAAATATATAATTAAATACTAAAATTTTCTTGAAAAAATACCATAAAATATTATTTTTTTAAGGCTCATAAAATCTCATAAAATATTTTTGGCTCAAAAGTTGATATCTCATCCGTCCACGGTCCCGTCTACGCGATCAAATCAATAAAATTCCGAAAAATTTAGAAATTCTAAAATCACGGGTTAAATGCTAAAATAAATTTAAATCATGCATATAATTCACATAATAACACATAAATGTCATTTAACCCAAATATAAATTTTTAAATAATTATTTTTCCTAATTATGCAATGCGAAT
The DNA here is from genome assembly GCF_033568475.1 of Henckelia pumila. Classification (NCBI taxonomy): domain Eukaryota; kingdom Viridiplantae; phylum Streptophyta; class Magnoliopsida; order Lamiales; family Gesneriaceae; genus Henckelia; species Henckelia pumila. The sequence goes on along the minus strand of NC_133123.1, from coordinate 148,696,163 downwards.
TTACGTATTAAAATTTTCGGGTGTTACAATTCTCTCCCCCTTAAATTGAATTTCGTCCTCGAAATTCGACTGATCAAATTCTAATAACGAAGTCCCTCAAAATTCTAGTTTACTAACTCCACGATTACTTATCTAGTTCTCAAGTTTCAGTATCCCAAAGTCACGTAATCGCAATACATAACTAAGTATTTTAAAACTTTGTTAACATAAAGTCTTAAGTCATAACATATGCTCCTGATAAATCATAATAAAACATTTAAAACTTACAGACCGGTAGTGAGATTTTTGAGCTTCACGTGGCAGATGGACACCCTCCAAGGATCGTGCTTTGATACCAATTGAAACATCTACTACTAATAAATGCGGAAAAACTTTATTTTTTTTTAAAAAAAATATACTATACATATATGCCCTTACATATATGTATAAACATTAAAAATAATACTAACAAATAAATTCTTTTAATGATAACTTAAATAAATAAAAATCTTGAAACACGCAATATTAATAAAAATCCGTAACCCAAAAATTCAAACTCATGCATGCGAAAATAAATATAAATAAAACTTTGAAATATGTTTTAAAAACCCTAATAAAGTATCTCAATATAATAATAACTCTTCCATGCGACGGTCACGGGGCCACTGCCATGCTTGCTCATACATCCTCGCCACCGGTAGCAGCTACAAATGAATTATCGTACTCACCTGCACCATATAAGCATAATGAGCCTAGAGGCTCAACATGTCTAAACCTTTGTAACAATGGTTAAAATAATGCATCACATAATCATACTAATACATATAATCACCATGAATATGCATGCATGCTCGTAAAATAATGCACCATGAATTCTTGCTAGCCATAATTATGATCATCATACATACATCATAACTAATCATACATAGCATAAATTGAGCATTTCATAATCATAAAAATTGTGTAGGTCATATCCATGAGTGTGGCTCGTAATCATGAGCGACTGATCAGTCTAAGAACCATCGTACGTGGCGATGGATAAATCCACCTCTATGCTGGTAGTAAACTACCTCTGTGCCAGTGATAAAACCACTTCTATGCCGGTAGTAGAACTACCTCTGTGCCGGTGGTAAACCACCTCTGTGCTGCCACATCACTTCAATTTCCATAAAAATATTTTTCATGCTCAATTCTTAATAATAAACACATCATAAAATATTTCATGTATGCATGCACTTAAAATATGTCCGTAATATATATTTAATTAATTTTAATAATAAATATACTTATACTTAAAATAAACTTCATGCATAAAAAAAGAATTAAATATATATTCCGGACTTAGTTAATTTTTACGGGTTGGTCAGACTGCTGGCCCCTTAGACTTAAACCCATAAATTCTAAGACTAGCCCAATAATTCAACTTAAGCCCATTAACTTACATTTAAGCCCAAATAATTTATTCAAGCCCAATATGACATACCTGGCCCAATAACAAAACCCAAGCCCATTAATTACTTAGTCTGGCCCAATGACCCAAAAACCTAAAGACTGGCCCAATAATTTCCATGGGCCCCAAGGCCCATAAAAATTAATAGACTCACTTAAATAATTACTAAAGCCCAATAACTTAATTCACATGTGGCCCAATTAATTAATTGAACTAGCCTTGGCCCATTTACAGCCCAACTTAATAATTAACTTAAAAAAAAAAAATACTCGAGCCCAACTAATATAACCCAGACCCAAAACCGACTAACATGACCCGTGACCCAACGGACCCGACCCGTACCCAAAACACCAAGCCCGGCCCGCCTAAAGCCTAGACATAACCTTAGCCTTTCTTTCCTTAATCCTAACTCACGACAGCCCTGAGCGACTTTGGAAAAACTGACTGTGTGCCTACTCCGGCGACCTTTGGCCGTGAAACCACTGCTCATACTTAGCCAACATCCAGACGGTTCTAACCCAACAAATTTTACCTTAAACGAATCTCTGTAGAAGGAGAACGAACCAAAACAATCTACCCCTAGTTTCTGCTCACGCGCAGAACGCGACCAGAAACTTCAGGCCATTCGGCCGCCCATCTCCGGCAACCACCGGCCAGAGAACCACCTGTAATATCTTTCCCAAGGTCTTGGGGTTCTAACCCCACTGGAATCAACCTAAAACACGCCCTGTGGACCAAGAACGAGCCAATCTCCCAACGCTGCGCAATCTGCGCGATCTGCTGCACCCAACTTCTTTGGCTTCGGTTCCGGCCCTTCTTGGCACAAACCCCCTGCCTCACTCGATCAACCTAGGACATGATCCTAACCACATCCAATAGCCTGGACCTGAGCCACATGAGAAAAACGTGATCAAACCTTGAAGAAAACAAGAAAACTCATGCACGTGAAGGAGTCTATGAGATTTTTCAGAAGAAGTTCAGTAAATATCATGTCAAATCAATATAGTCTGATGAAAAACGTGAGTAGTAGCTTATATGGTGGTAAAGAAAAGGAATTAAACATGCCTTGTTAATTATAACGAAGATTTATGCGTATACGGGACTCCGGGACGATGAACGGGCCAAAAACTTGAATAATCCTTGAAGAACTCGGCTAGGAGGCTGCTATCTGCTGAAAAACGTGAGGGAGGAGGTGGAGGAGATGGGGTTGGCGGCTGATGGGGTTTGAGCGTAGGGTAGAGAGAGATTTTGGGTGTAATGTTGGGTAGATTAGGATAATAACTAATATAATTTATTTAGGAAGATAATATACCATAAACTTAAAATTTTAAACTATTAAAATACCTACCAATCTGATAAATCCAAAATCCCGAAATAAATAAATAGCCTATTTTTAAAAATTAATAAAAGTCATTAAAATGACTTATTTTGGCTAAAAATCAACCCTTAAATAAATATATAATTAAATACTTAAATTTTCTTGACAAAATACCATAAAATATTATTTTTTTAAGGCTCATAAAATCTCATAAAATATTTTTGGCTCAAAAGTTGATATCTCATCCGTCCACGGTCCCGTCTACGCGATCAAATCAATAAAATTCTGAAAAACTTAGAAATTCTAAAATCACGGGTTAAATGCTAAAATAAATTTAAATCATGCATATAATTCACATAATAACACATAAATGTCATTTAACCCAAATATAAATTTTTAAATAATTATTTTTCCTAATTATGCAATGCGAATTTACGTATTAAAATTTTCGGGTGTTACAAAAAGTATCCAGTGCTATCATATAGTACATTGCTCCTTGAGCTATCTCCTTAGCATCCTCAAACTTTCTCGGAGGAAATTGAGCATGGCGGTACATATGGAGCTCTTCAATCTTTAGCCAAACCTTCATGACTTTTTCAAAGACACGTTCCTCAATCTTCTTCTTCTCAGCTTCAAAATAGTTATCACGACATGCTTCACATGCCACATACGGATTCTGACCAAACCCAAACAAAGGAATATTATCACTCATTTTTCTGTTTATACCTCTCATACGATAGCTTCACCTTTTATAGGTTTATCTGTAGCGTGTGTAAAGAGAAATACGTGTACTATCTCCCGCCCTTATGTACTATTTAATTTGAATTTTAAATTCCTATTAAAAGCCACGTCACACTTGTGTCGTATTGACCAAGTCTTGTGTTTTATCTTACTTTCAATCAAGTTGAACCCTAAAACTTTCAACTAATTTCTCTTCCGATTACTCTATTGATACGCAGGAAAAACTCTCGATGGCTACTTCATCTGCAGTTTACATTCTCAACGCTCTTGCAGTTGATTTTGATTCACTACTAGGAATGGATAACCCTGAAATATCCAAGGTCTGCACTGCTCTGGAACAGTCTGGACTTCGCAAATTCTTAGATATTAAAAACTTGAATATCTATCAGACCGATCTTCTATCTCTATATCATAAATGTAAGCTCGGCAATGATGGCATCTTATTGGTATCTCTCGGAGGACACACAGTTCAGATCAATGAAGAATTCTTTGCCAGCTTTTTCAGTTTACCTACATCAGGTAACACTGATTTCAACATTATCTCCACCACCGATATTACTGAGATGCAGAGTCTATTTTCGGGGTTAATTCAACCAATTTCCTTATCTGGGCTCAAAAGAGACCTAAAGCCTGAATACCAAATGTTAGCTGACATTGTGGCCAAAAGCATTCTGGCCAAAGGAGGGTCTTTCGCTAGGCTAACAGTTGGAAAGTTCAAAGTAATGACGGCCATCATGAAAGGTGTCAAGATCAATTGGAGTAACATTCTCTTCAATGTCTTCGTTCAAATGATGACACCTACAAAGCAATCCTCTGGATATATTCTTCAGGCCAGTCAACTTCTTGAAAATCTCGGAGTTACTCTTCAAGCCTCTACTCAACTGCACAAGTTTAGAGTTTTGAATCATGAATATCTTGCAAGCTTTCAATCTAGAGACTCCGCTGATTCAAAAATACAGAAGACCCCAACAAAGAAGGTGATCAAAAAGAAAAGAAACCTTGTCATTCATGATAGTGATGAGACTGATAGTGAAGAAGTGGTTAAATTACCTCAAACCAAGCGAACAAGAAACCTTACAAACAAAGGATGTGTCTTCACCATCCAAACTGATCATCTCTGTGGTTCCTAAATCAACTCGTTTGACCTCAACTGAAGTCACTCACCGTGTTGATAACACAGCTAAGGAGGCTAAAACCAAAACTGATCCAAAGGAAAAACAACTTATGCTGATTGAACCACTTCAAAGTATTCAACCATCTCTGGACATTCCCACACCTGAAGATTTGAGCACTGTTGTTAAAACTCAGAAAGCTACCCTGCAGTTTGTCTCACCAATGATAGTTCTGCCTCCAGCAACACCAATTGGCGGTCTATCCTCAAAAAAAATTGTTGAATACACCCATTCAGGATTGAACTTGGTTGCAGGAAGCTCACAAATAGCTTCATCCTCAGATCCTGATAGACCATCCAATGCTATTCAACTACAAATTGACCTGACCATGGATGAAGTAATTGAATATGCTGAAAAGTGCACTGCTGAAATATTTGACACTTGGCATCAATACAGGACTTCCACACTAGCTAGGCACCTCACCAAGAAAACTGAGCTATCTAAATTTGTCAAGACTGAAGAAATTGTGCTAAGAGTTGTCAAGACTGTCAACATTCAAAACGCTTTGATAAGAAGAAAGTACTTCTATGATCTTTTACGGATTAAGAGGCTGGGTGAAATTGTTGGTGAATTTCAAAGCAATTATGATCCATGTGCTAGAACTTCTTACGAAGATAGAGCCATATTCACTCAACTGCAGACTGATCTCATCCAAATCCAAACAGAAGTCAAATTCTGGGAGACAGATCAAAAATTGGATATTCCAGAAGCCTTTGAATGGAAGAAACACAAAACTCATTCCTCATCCAAATACAAACAAAAGAAGAACAAGAAAAGTCATACTTAGACTGAATCCTCCAACCAATCTATTGATCAAGTGTTTGATGAACTTCAAAAAGAAACTTCAGTTGCTCCAGATACAACAATTGAGCAGCAACTACACCCTTCAGAAATTGACAAAGCTCTTCCTGAACTTCAACTCATGAATGTTGATGAAGTCATCTCTCACATTGAAGCAGAGGATCACTCAACTCCTATAATATCAGCACCAACTACAGATGAAATTGTGTCTGTTCCTTCAGAAAGAACTTGAAGAACCTTCACAAATCAGCATGGACACACAATCTTCTCCAACTCATGATCAAACAGATGAATCTTTCACTCCAATTCAGATGGAAATTTCAGCACCACACCTGTCTCAGATAGATGAGTTATCAAACCCCATCGAATCAGTTATGACAGAACCTCAGGAACTCAGTCAGACTTTGGACAATTCATCTCAACTTAATGATACACCTGTTCAAACAGAGTCTACTGCGGAGGAAGCAACCTCTAAACTCACCTCAACTGATGATTCTTTGGTTCCACCAGTTCATCTTGAGGACAAGGAGTTGCAAGAACAGTTGAACAAATATTTCCCACATGAACAAATTATTATTGATTCATCTCATTCTGACAAAGCTATTGAGACAGAGACTCTACCTCAAACTCTAGCAATGGTTGTCCAAAAAGCTCCTGAATCATCAACTCATTTGGATAAGGGCAAAGGAAAGGTTGAGATATTCGCAATCACTCCTCCATCTCCTCCTAAAGGACAGAAGCAGGATTTTTTCAAAGAACATATTTCCTTCTCTGACAAAGGACTTCCATCTCCAACCTCAACAGCTGAAGATGATTGGTATCAAACTCTTTCTCAAATTGAGAGCTCAGTTTACGCCATGTCCAAAACTGTCACCAGTCTTAAAGAAAATCAACAAACTACAGACAACACCATCTCCTTTCTGAGACAATCGATGAATGCTGAGTTTGGAAAACTCAAAGAAAAGTTGCACTACTGGATAAGCTTCTAGCCGATTCTAATCAATCAACTAGCTCACTGTCTCATCTACAAAATTCTCATCATTCTTTGGAGACAAAAGTTGACAGCTTGAATAGCTTTGTTCAAATTTTTCACAATTCAGTTCAGTCAAATTTTCAAGAGATCTCTCGGCAACTGAACTCGTTGGCTAGCTTATCACAGAAAGTCTTGCGAGCTCAACATGAATCTCAAGCTCTACAACGCTCTAATTTAGCAGCCCATCAACCAACTCGCAGTTCAGCATTTCACAGACCATCTTTAGATCGGCGATAGTTCTTTTTCCTCTCTTATCAAGAACATTATATTATCTACTCTTGTATTTCTCAGTTTATCAAAAAGGGGGAAAGACTTCTTACGACTTTGATTTACTTTGCATAACAATGAATATCAGCTTGTGATGACAAACAAATATATATCAGTTTATGATGATGACAATGAATAACAATGTTTTGATAAACACCAAAAAGGGGGAAATTGTTGGAAAATTTAGTTTTGGTATTGACAAAACAAAGCCAAACTATTTATGCGTCTACGAAAAGCCAAACTGATATACAGTGATGATGACATCATGATGACATACAGACGATAAACTAAACACAATAAAAGAACGCATTCAGTTTACCTAGCTAAACTGAACTCTTCAGTCCATCTTTACTCAACTGATCATTTCAGAGATACAAAGCAGTTTACCCTATTAAACTGAATCTATCAGTGCACCATTGCCCAACTGATTGGCAGCTCACCGTCATACTACTTACGGATAAGATCGTCCGTACTCTGACATATCTGCAGAATGTAGTGCCGCGATATCAAGGGAATGTCGGCGTCAGAGATCGTTGATAATAGTGACAAATCCAATGGGAATAATTTGAATCCCATCTGAAGAACTCTTTTAAATTATGACCGTTGCAGACCAAAGAGTATAAATAGGGATCTTGATCAAAGTTCAAACACACGAAGTGCTGATATCTCTGCTATTGCTCAAAATCATCCTACGCTCAAGATTTGATCAAGAAACTCGAAAGCACAAAATATTCAAAGCATCATTCAAACCATTGAAGGGTCAATCTTTGTGTTAAAAGATTTCGAGTTGTATTATATTCCACTGTAAGATCAGTCTAGGACTGAAATCAAAGTGTTACACTAGGAGTTCTTGTTTAGGCAGTGTTTAAGTCCTAAACTAGATTGGGTTTGTGCAAAATTGTTTGTATAAATCAAAGTCTTCTAGTGAATCCTTTTGAGGCGGAAGAAGGGGTGATGTAGGAGTGATTGAAATCTCTGAACATCCATAAATAATCTCGTGTGTCATTTTAGTTTACCATTCATCTTTATACCTACCCCTAAACTGATTTACACTAAGTGTTTTAAATCTGTAGCTTGGCATATTTCCGCACACATTTTTGTTTGCCAAACTATATTGGATGCTAAGATAAGCCTTGAACTCATTCTTAAATCGATCGAGTTCCATTTTTCTTAACAAAACTGTTTGAAAGTATATTCACCCCCCTCTAGACTTTCAACCGATCCTAACACATGGTTAAGTATTTTAATTACATTTGAAAACGTGAAAAACGAACGATAATAGAAAAATTATGTTGCAACCCAAGCGTAATATATACTTTGTTTTCATGAGACTTACCCGTTAATTTTTTAAACAAGCATTTAAAGAAAAATGATCACTTTGTTGTATTTGTCAGAGGGAAAATTTAATTAATTGGCTAGTTCTAGTTTGAATAATGACCTTTTGAGTTCTGTGATGTGATGTATTTTAATAAACTAGGGAAGATATCATAGGATAGGGTGATCAAAATTTTTTTATTAACCGTAATTATTTGAATCGAATTACACTGCATCATTTTTCCCATTTTTTTTTTTTTTTCAAAAATCACGATTAAAAATAATAATCATAAACCATAAAGTATATGGTTTGGTTATTTTTCTTGTAAAAAATCGAGCCAAACCACTTGCAATAATTTGAGGCCTAAAGTATATTATAATAATTTGTAAACAACATTAATCTCAATTAAAGAAATTCAATATCTCAACTCTCTCGAAAAAATATTCCAACTAACTACAAAGAAAACTTATTTTCTTTTTAAATATTCTTCAAATTAGTTTTATTTGTTAGAGTATTTATTTATTTCAAACATTTTGTTTGAAGTTTGAAAGTAAAATAAAAATGATAACATATAGTATAAATAACATTTTGTTGTGAGTGTCTTGTTTGTGTTCAATTATTAACTTAGTTTTGAATTTTGATTATTGTTTTTATCTAGTTATTGTACATTTGTACTATTTGAGTTATATTTTATATTTGAAGGACACTATTGTGTTATTGTTTTTGAATCAATTTGAATATATGTTTTTTCTAATATTTTTTATTCAAAAAAAATCACAAACCGACTGCAACCGCGCGAAACCGCTCAAAACCGTAAAATTATTTATACAAGTAAAATCGCGATTATTTTTTTAAAATACTAACTAACCGCATATGATAATTCGGTTTGGATTTTTTAATTAAAAAAAAATCACAAAACCGAACCATTATCACCGTTAAATGATCCTCATTTATAAGAAAAATTTTGATACGATCAAATAACGAAAATGACTTTCAACTAGTCGACAAAAATGACTTTTAACTAGTCGGGACACCAATTGATTGGCTTGAATTATAATCCTACAATACTTAAGCTGAATTGTTCTTTATTTTTTAAAATATTTTGCGTATAACACCCTGACTGCTATGTTGATAACACACTAGCGATAATTACAGTTATTCATATTATTTTAACATTTTTATATAACATCTTCCATCATTAATACCCTTTCCACTTGCAAATATATTATTGTTAACTTTTACTGTTGAAAACTAGCGGAATCGGATGACTCATTCAAATTTATTATAATGAAACAAGATGCAAATAATTAATGTAAAATTTTAAATTATAATAAAATGTTATGTGCAAAGGAAAACACTATATTATAATAAAAAACGATGAAGATAATTAATACATAATTTTAATTTAATCAAAAGATATTGTCATTGTTCTCTAATTTTGAAAATTTAACATTCAATTAGTTAAACTTGATCGGTTTCCGAAAATTTAAAATTAAATGATTTTATTTTATTTTAAACAAACATCTTAAAATATGTAAATTCAAATAAATTATTTAATATTTTTTTACAACATATTAGTGATATGATCTGATAGAATCAAATAATGGACGTCAATTCTTAAATTTTTCATTAAAGAATAAATTGATATCTTAATAAAAATAAAATTGAATTACTTTAAATTATTATGTGAAATTAAATCTATTTCAACTTTATAAATAAGAGGGTGATTGACTAAATTATTAAAAACAAATTATAAGCTTTAGGAGCTTATAATTTGTTTTAGAAACTTATAAACTGTTATGTCGTATTTTAAAAATAAGTTGTTAAAGCGTTGATGAACTTATTTCAAACAACTTAAACATATCGATGTGTTCGATATTATAAGATCTTTTTTGTGTCCATATTACAAAAAAAGGTATTAGACTATGAAAGTAATATATATATACAAAAAATAATTTTAAATTTATCATAAATGTTAAACATATATTAAAAAAATAAAACTATTTTTTATTTTAATTTAGAAATTTTTTTGAAAATATCTTCAAAAATTGAATAGAGGACGTGGTGAGAATTTAATAAAATATATAAGGATAATATAGAGAAGTAAAATATCAAAACAAAATCTTTTTAAAAACCAAAGGTGACTTTATTTTTTTAAAAATAACTTATAAGATGTCAAACAATTTATTTTAATAGCTTATAAGCTATTAGAAATGGAGGATCTTATCAACTCTGAAACTACTTAAAACTATTAAAAATATTTCTATGCATAAATTAGAGTGATAAAATATAAATTGTCTCATTTTAAAATATAAAATCATGATATTATTAAATTAATACATAAAATAATAAATTTACAGTAGTATGAAAATAAAAAAATTAATATTCTGATATTGGTTGGTTTTTTCATGTCAGGAAACTAGTAGTCAACTTTTTAATTTCCATTCCATATTATTCATTTATTCAAAAAACACAATTCATATGGACCCATTTAGAATAAAATAAATGCACAAATGTATTTTTTAAAAGGCCAAATTTTGGGATTAAAAAAGGCCAAAATTTCTTTTTAATAATTTTTTTTATTAACAACGCGTATTATTTAGTCAAACAACATGCAAATTGGATCACAAATGTTTCAATTAAAATAAAACAAAAATTATTCGAATTATAATTTTTTAAAAAAACAATATTAATTTATTAGAATTTACATATTCTAAGACGTTTGTTTAAAATAAAGTAAATTAATTAAATTTTAACTTTTCATAAAGGGAAGGTTAAACTAAATGAATGTTAAGTTTTCAAAATTAGATAGATAATATCTTTTTATTTTTATTAAATTAAAATTAAGCACAATTTTTTTATAATATAAAATTTGATTTTTACGCATCATATTTGACTATAATTAAAAAATATACATTAATAAAATAACATCTTGTTTGATTAATAAGTAGGGGTGTGTAATGGCGGTTCGCGCGGTTCGATTTTAACAAAATTCGATTTTGTGTTTCAGTTTACGGTTTACGATTTTTTAAATTTCTAATCCGAAACCAAACCATTTTATTTCGGTTTGGTTCATTTTTTTTTATTACGGTTTTGTTTATCACGGTCGGTTATTACGATTTTAATAAGAATTTGACTTATAAATGAAGTTTTATGTTAAATTATTTAAAACAAATATAATAAAAAAACAGCGATCAAACCAAAATTTTGATTATCTTGAAACATCGAAATTAAGCAATAAAAATAGACATAGCTATGATTTAAGCAAAACAAAATACTTCTTTTATGTTTATATAGTATATCATGATAATTATGATGAATTTTAAAGTTCATTCAATAAAGTGGTTAACACTAAAATGTAAATAATATAGTAATGAATTTAAAATTTTTCTATATTTCATTGTTAACACTAAAATTATAATCGAAATCCATAAATTTAAAATATTTTCATCCAATAAAACCATATAATATTGGACGCTGGAACATGCATATGATGTTAAAAGACAAAACCAAGGTACAACGCATTGACCGTCTCCAAAAAGACATATGACAGAATGTATAAATATTTTATGTAGATCGGGAAGAGCAAACACTATTTTTTACATGATAACTGAATGAAATTTGAGTTAAAACTCGAGGATTTAAACCAAATTTACCTTTTGCATAGTATGTAACTAGTAATGGTGGCACACGCGATGCGTGTACACAAATAGAATATGAACGATTTTTTCAATAAAAAAATGATTATATAAAATCAAATAATTTATAATTGTGATACAATGAAACAAATTCAAATATTCTATCACTAGAGAAAAAAAAATTAAAAAATTCAAAAAACTAAATAAAATTTGAATAAAAAACAAAATATACAATAAACTAATAAAGGTACATTTGAAATATTAAAAAAACTCATAAAAATAGTTATTATTAATTTCTCTACGTTTATTAATAGCATAGACATAATTGGTGTATTTACAAATAAATAAATAATAACCATAATTGGCCTGCGATTAAGATAATTAAAAACAAATTATTTAACTCAAACACTTTTTTTTTCTTTCTTTTATTTAAAGCTGTAAATAATTTGACAGAATGACAGGCAATGATTTCTCGTGGAAAATTGAACATTCGTGTTTGGCTAAACGTAAACGGCTGCCAGTCCTAATGATCCTCCAGTAAATGATGAGGGGTAAAACTGTGCATAGATTCTATATTAGATTTGATTCATTAAAAAAATATATATTTTTACTTTATAACATTAAATATAACACAATCTAATGAAATTGAAAAAAAAAATGATTAATAACTCAATCAAAAAAAAAATATCGATATCAAAATAAGATTATAATATCAAACACGTTTAAATATCCTTATTGGCTTTTCAATTCTGATCCACTAATTTTAAAATAAATTATCATGTAATCTTTAATCTTAAGCTTTTTAAATACCAAAAACATATAGAAGATGAATTTACAAAAATAGCCGGAGTTCAAAAATGTTGAACAATGCTCAAAAAATAAAATGTTGAACCCAAAAATTATGGTATATATAAATTAGGATATGTATTATACTTAAAAAAGATATATGAGACACTTCTTAAATTTTCAATCATACATCCTACCGATCATATATATCACATGCAGCATATATATTTTAGTTTGTCAATAGTATTATTCAACAACTGGATCGGAGGTGAAATAATCAAACATGTAAGTAGCAAAATCATGCAAATACCATATTAAGCAATAAGCATTCACCAAAATACACAAAAACACGACAAATAGATGACATGCATTTAGCAAATCTTTATCCAAAATATAGAAAGTTCATTTACTTTGAATCACTCCAAAACAAACAAAACATCTTCTGTTGTGCGCTATGCTCATTTTCCCCCTTTGAACAATTCCTGTAAAAAGATACCAAAATAACAACTTCCTATTATTCACTGAAACAAATAAAAAATTGATGGTTTGCTAACTGAAAATTACTACTAAAAGAATGTGAAATGCGTTTTGAATGCATAAGAAGTTAACAGATCAGTTTGTGTGATTAAATGGTTCATTGCAAAAATGAAATTTTTTGCAGTAAATTCTGACTAGTAATTGATAAGTGCATTTTATGCACTTAATTTATATATGATTTGACTTGAATTTTGTGATGTATCGAGTGAATATTATGCGTATTTGTTGTTGTTTTTGTGAGTTGCAAGGATTTGAAAAAAAGTAGCAAGAAGAAGCGGAAAGCCGAATTACGGGACAACAAACTTCAGAAAATTACTGGGAATGTTACAGACATCTAAATCCGATCTCCACCGTTCCAATTAAAGTTGCTGTCAAAATTTCAGCTAGATCCGACGGCTAGAACTTAAGTTATGATTTTTACAAAAATGCTGCGCAGATGGTGAAATGGAAGAACAAGTAGCGCCCCAGCTCTAGTTTTCCAGCCTTCCAGCGCCCGTAAATTCATGTCCAGAGCGCCCCAGCGCCGTCTTTTGAGCGCTCCAGCGCTAGACGTCCGTCATTGAAAAATAAAATACGAAACTTGAGCGCCCCAGCGCCGAATTATTAGCGCTCCAGCGCTTCGCAGTCTCCAAAAATTTGGAAAGTCTTTAATCGAGTTTTAAAAAAGATTTTAAGGCTTATTCTGAGAATAGGAGGGTTTTTAGGGAGTTTTCAGAGGAGAAGACGACTATTGAGAATTTTTAAAGTGCACAAGAGCTCGAGATTCTGGTACGAAGACTGAAGATGGCGGCATCCGACGACGGAGAAGCTTCATTCTAATTCGTTCTAGTTTCTCTTTGAACTCTATTTTTCTTAGTTTATGGATTGTTGGAAAAACATGAGTTATTTGATTTTGAATTGCGTTATGAACTAATTTCTTAGTCTAGAGGTAGACGGATCTTGACTGGAGACCATGATTGAGATATTTTGATTTATATATTTAAATTTCTTCGCACAGTTTATTTGTGTTTTCCTGATCTTAATGCTTTCAATTTACTGGTCATAGATTGAATGATATTTTATTTAGAATCTATCACTCGAGAGAGGAGATTTTAAATACGACATAGGAAAATACATCTATGGTGTTTATACTGTTCGAGAGGCATATAACTCCATAGAAGTCATTAGAAGAATTCTTGTGCTTTTTACCGGATTTAATAATTGAACTTTGATAGAGATATTGAGTTTGTTATTGAATATGAATTTTTGCTTGACACTCGAGAGAGGTAGTAGAAAATAATAGGGATTCTTGACTAATAAACTAGAAGAATTAATAATTGAACAATCATTAGAAATAAATTGTGGTGGACAGTCAAGTGAAGTTGAACCTCTAGCATTCATCGCTTATTGAATTTTACTCTCGTGAACTCGTTGTTATTTAGTTTTGTTCTTGCAAATTTTAGTTTTATAAAAATCAAACCATTTTCGTAACTCTACATAGGATTATGATTTTATTAGTTGCAAATATTTGATATAATATCATTTATTCATACTCCGTGGGATCGACTTGGACTTAATTCCTATATATTATAACTTGACATCGTGCGCTTGCGAGCGAAAAAAACGCAACAAGTTTTTAAGTGCACAAGAGCTCGAGATTCCGGTACGAAGACTGAAGACGACGGCATCCGGCGACGGAGAAGCTTCATTCTAATTCGTTCTAGTTTCTCTTTGAACTCTATTTTTCTTAGTTTATGGATTGTTGGAAAAACATGAGTTATTTGATTTTGAATTGCGTTATGAACTAATTTCTTAGTTTAGAGGTAGACGGATCTTGACTGGAAACCATGATTGAGATATTTTAATTTATATATTTAAATTTCTTCGCACAGTTTATTTGTGTTTTTCTGATCTTAATGCTTTCAATTTACTGGCCATAGATTGAATGATATTTTATTTAGAATCTATCACTCGAGAGATGAGATTTTGAATACGACATAAGAAAATACATCTGTGGTGTTTAAACTGTTCGAGAGGCATATAACTCCATAGAAGTCATTAGAAGAAATATTCTTGTGCTTTTTACCGAATTTAATAATTAAACTTTGATAGAGATATTGAGGTTGTTATTGAATACGAATTTCTGCGAGAGAGGTATTAGAAAATAATAGGGATTCTTGACTAATAAACTAGAAAAATTATTAATTGAACAATCATTAGAAATAAATTGTGGTGGACAGTCAAGTGAAGTCGAACCTCTAGTATTCATCGCTTATTGAATTTTACTCTCGTGAACTCGTGGTTATTTAGTTTTGTTCTTGCAAATTTTAGTTTTATAAAAATCAAACCATTTTCGTAGCTCTACATAGGATTATGATTTTATTAGTTGCAAATATTTGGTATAATATCATTTATTCATACTCCGTGGGATCGACTTGGACTTAATTCCTATATTATAACTTAACATCGTGCGCTTGCGAGCGAAAAACACGCAACAGTAATTCAGAAACTTATTTAACGTTGTATGCACATGTTTAATGTCCAAAATAGCTTGTTCTTTATAAGCATGAAATCAAACTGATGTCTAATAATAGATGAGAAGAATCAATGCATGTGTGTGAGAAAAAAGAAGTTATAGGTAGAGATGCACCGGACGATCTCTTACATATGTTGGAGTATCCCGAGTAGATGATTTTTGTTGTTTGAAGAAGTAACTGATGATTTCCTGCAAAGTAGCTTTCCTGTTTGCATTATAGTTCCACAGCTCAGATATCACGTATTGCCCGCTCGGATTATATTCGTGTATTTCCATCAAGGCTGTTGTCACTGCATCGTAAATTTCGTTTCCCCATATGTTCTTAAGCTTTTTCAGTTCCCCATCATCCTCGATCAGGAAAACAGATCATGTAAAAATTTATAAGACCTCTCATGGATATATACACTCATGATGTTTAAGTATGTGCTCAACTAGAGAATTCTTGATATTTGATCTCTTTAAAATGCCCACTTGTTTTTTTTATTCCTAAAACAGAAGTTGGATGAGACTCTTTACGAGAAAGTAGATAATATACATTGGTTTACTGTAAATTTAGCATAATGCATGAGGCTGATAGGGCAGACCTTATTGTCAACGGTTTTGAAAGGATGCCAGTGAGGATTCTGAAGTTTTTCTTGCCATTCGGAGCAAAGTTTAGCAGCCTTTTGTAGCTCATCGGTGCTAAGTCGCTCTTTAACAAGGAGTTGTTGATTTACATCTTGAAGAGCATCGATCTCATCAACTTTCTCCTCTAATTCGGAGACGAGCTCTTCGATTCGCATTTTCTTAGCATCTACTTCGCATTCAAGCTCTAGCTTTCTCTTTAAAACTTTTTTCTGCTCCCTCTGCAAAATGATATATATATTCCAGCAAAACAGAAGTGAGAATGAATTTTGTACAGTACCAGAAGTATGAATATCAAAAGATCATATCATATCCAAATGCCTTTACAAGCCTGGTCATTATAAAGATGTATAAAGACAGGCATAGACCACACCTCAAGACTCTTGTATAGCTCTTTCATCGTCCCCTTTACAAAGAGTTCATGTTTCCAGGATCTTTCATACTTGCGGCAATCTTGAGTCAGATTATTGACCAAAGTGGGAAGCTGCATAAAATGTGATGCTTTGTTACATTAACCAAATAATATAATATTCTTATTAAAATTTGTAATTTTATTAAAATAAATATAATATATTTTTATATGTTTGTCATATTATAATTATAATTAGTTAAAATTATGAAATCTATAAATCAAATATCAAAATTATTATATTTTCATCTAAAAGCTGACTCACGAGATTACTAATTACAAGCTCTTTTCACGAGCCAACGATCCAAATATTGTAAAGTTTGAGCTTGATTCGTTTAATTAACGAGTCTTATTAAACGAGCTCGAACAAACTTTTTTATTGAAACGAGTTTTGAATAACTCATAAACGTCTTGGTTCATTTATTACATCTCTAATCCTCATGTATTACAATAATTTTATGGATCCTCGTGTTTCTATGAAATTTTTACTATTTTTATTTTTAGAATATCATTAGGATCAATGACAGGGTAAATAAAATTTAGTTTTCTTAAAATATTATTAAAAAAACTAAATTTTTTACTTTGATAAATTATTTTTAACTGTTTTTAAAATATTGTTTTGTATTACTTTAAAAATTTAGATGGTTTTTTTTATTTTTAAATTTTAAAAAATTTAATTTAAAAAATTAACGTGAATTTCAAGGATCGACAAAAATAATGTAAAACGCCACTCCCACCTTGTTGGCACACATCGGCAATAATGATCGGACAATAGTATATGTACATAGACATTTACATAAAGACGTACACACTCTATTAAATTTGGAAAGAATTTTAAATTTTTTAAAATTTTTTTTTTCAACCTAAATTTTTTTGTCTTACTCAAAAAACTTTTTAAGAAAATATTATTATTTTTTATTACTTACTTGTAGAATTAATTTTATTTAGTTTCACAAAAATAATTATTTTATAAAATTATAAAAATATAATTATTAATTGAGTTAAAAAATAAAAAAATGTCTATTTTTTTATAGAAAACATATTTTAAAATTTTTAAAATTAAAATTTCAAATTTAAATCATATATAAGCGAGATTTATTATTATATATTTAAATTTATTATGGATAAAATATATATTTAAACTAAAATATATTTAATAATATTATGTGTAATAATTAATTATTTTGTTAAAAACAAAATAAAAAATCAAATCATATAGGTTTATGTTGACCGTGTAAGTTGAGTTCGAGTCGATCGCTATTGATTTATTCGGATTTGATTTGAGAAATTTATAAAAAGTTTTTGAATTTATTTCTAGAATTAAGAAATAATTACTATATTTTTATATATTGTATGTTTGAAAAAAAATATATTGTATATTGATTCATAGATTTTAAACATGTAATAATTATTTTGTAAAACATTGATTTTTAAAAATAATTTTTATTGTGTGTAGTAAGTTTATTTTAAATTTTGTATACTTGGACTTTCAAATTTAAGTTATATATAACTATATAAGTGATATTTTGTTATTATGTATTTAAATCAAAATATATTAATTATTATGTGTATTTAATTATTTTGTTGAAATTTTTAAAAAAATCAAATATTTCGGGTCTAATCTGTACCCCAAAAATCAACATTAATCCGATAGTAACTGATCAACTTGGGTCGGGTTCAATTTTAACACTCCTAAAATTTCACAATAAATAATTAAATTAATAATAATAATATTTCCGTTAAGAGTTTTTTTGAAAAAGATAAACAATTGTAGATTGAAAATAAAAATATTTTAAAAGAATTTGTATATTTTTTAGAGCAAGACAAAAAATTGTAGGTTGAAAAAAAAAAATTTAAAAGAATTTGAAATTCTTTTCTAATTTAATAAGACATGTACACCTCTATGTAAAAGTATATGTAAAAGTCTATGTACATATAGCATTGTCCATAATGATATCCTAATATGTTCCCTACCTTACTCAATTAATGTGTCTATTAATTTTCAGTGGTGGAGGTGCGTTCAGTTTCATCTCAATTATTTCATCTCAATTATTTCGATGTCTTTAAGCATCGTTAATTTTAAAAATTATCTAAGAGAATAATTATGTTGCAAACCAAGCATAATATAATTTGAGACTTCCTCGTTAATTTAAACAAACTTTTTTTTCTAAAAAATGATAAAATTTTGTAGTATTTGTTAGAGGGAAAATTTATTTAATTCGCTAGTTTAAATTTGAATAATGACCTTTTGAGTTCTGTTGTGTTTAATATACTAGGGGACGATATTCTAAATTTCTAATAGAGGTGATCAATTTTTTTTGTTACCCGTAATCGCTCGAACCGAGTTGTATTGTACCGTTTTTTCACGATTTTTTTTTCTAAAAACCGCGATTAATAAAAATAATAACCATAAACCGCATCACATACATGATTCGATTGTTTTTCTTGTCAAAAACTGCACCACTTAAAATGCTTGCAATAATTTTCAGCCTAATATTATAATAATTTTAAACAATGTACTCAAGACAAAATTACACTATACAACGTACTCATGAGTGCGATGCCCGTCGAACCATGCGGTCCGAGCCCATACTATAGGCTGGGGAGGGATGCGGTAGAAGGACGTGGGTCGTTACATTTAGGCTAGTTCAAGTATAGTAGGATCCTAGGTTCCAAGTCTATATTCAAAAGTTTACCGTATCACTACACAAGTTCTATAAGCCTTAACTAAGCTAATAAGTACTCCCAAAACTTAAATAGATTCCCGGACCATACCTTCCTCCGTAGTAAGCCCTTGAAGTCGCTAGTCCCGGATGACTATAACCACACATTGGTTATTTCAGAACCTCTATTATAACCGATAGGGCCCTCAAGTGTATAACTCACAATATATAACTGAAGAAGAAAACTCGAAAATTGATATGAAAATTCCGAATCAGAAATCCTCTATTTATAGGCAAATTTTTCGGATACGAACGTTGCGTCCGTTCCTGCATGTTTGACATTTGTCAAAACTCGTAGCTTAGTCATCAAACCACCTCATGACTGCCTGTATCTAAAGGTTCGTTGCGTCTGTTCCGAGGAATGTTGCGTCCGTTCTGGTCGGGAACGTTGCATCCGTTCTTCATCGGACGTTCCGTTCGTTAACTCATCTTTTAAGTTTTGATTAATCATGTAATTACTTAAATCGAGACGCGGGTTACTACAAAAGTATAGTATATGTTTTCTAAGACATTTTGGAGTACTAATATCTAAGAAAAATTGAGTTGTAGTTTTGGATCTATTAATTTTATGTAATTCACAGTTTTTTTTTTTTTAAATGATGACAAATATTTTATTCGATCTGATTAATGAAAAAATATTTTATAGATCGAGAATCGACATATATCATTAAAATTGATTAAAATATGACAAATACTTAAACTTTTAGTCAATTTTTATCTAAATAGTTAATATGACATTATAAATTTAACATTTGATTGATAATAGAAAAAAAAAATGCTACATGTAAATAATCACGAATCAGATTTCAATTGTTTTAGTCGGCCCATAATCTACGAATTCTAATATAATCACATATAAAAATTTTGTACAATAATTTAATATATATCAAAATCTCACGATATATTAAATACAAAATTTTGCGATAAAATATTAAGTATAACAATATTATGATTGTAAATATCACGATATTTATTGTACCTTAGTGTCTACATAAAAAATTAACCAAAACTAAAAAAATAGTGATAAGATCGGATAAAAAAAATTTCAAATTTTGAAAGCAAGATTATAATAGTATCTACATATAGATAGATTACGTGAAAAAATTCACCGTTTTCCATTAAAGTCGGGAAGAATTCACATATACAAACATAAAAAGGAGTTGAGATTAATTGGTGTTGCCGCATAGAGTTAATTGCCAGAAATATTCTGTGGGTGTCGGCCAATCGAGGAGCTCTTCAAGTTCTCTAGGAGTTGAAGTTAGAACCCAAAATCATAGCCACTGTGGAACGCAGTGGCTATGATTTTTTTGGGTTCTTTTGGATTCTTGCTCAGACTGTTCCACTGTGGCTATCATTTTGGGTTCTTGCTATGACGTGCCGGAAGTTGTGTGATGGATTCTTCGAGTCGCTCTATACAAGTTTGGATCAAGATTATGGGTCGCGATCGATCAGTCACCAGGCCGGATCGTACATGTATTCAAGAAACCGAAGACGGCAACTTTGGGGTAAATTGATGTAAGATTGTATTGTGCTATTCTTGTTCTTAAAATATTGGAGTAGTTTTTAATTAATGTATAAAGAGAGGAATTTCGTTGTACATGTAAGCGATATCAATACCAATATTAATTCTTTGCGGGCATCTTGCTTTTCTCCTCTAATTTTGTTGTCAGCTCTTCTGTTTTGATTTTCTTGGCATCTAGTTCAATTTCAAGTTCAAGCTTTCTCTTCGACAAATCTTCATTCACCCTCTGCAATGCAATATCAATCAAGCACATGGAAGTGAGGTTGCGCTTGGATCGAAGGATTTGAAATCAATGGATTTCGATTATAATTTTAGTGTTAACTATGAAACATAGAAAAATCTCAAATTCATAGCTTAATTATTTACACATTACTTAGATGGAGTAAAAATGATTTTAAATCACCACTTTATTGGATGAACTTGAAATCCATCACAACTACCATGAATTACTATATAAACATAAAAAAGTGGATTTGATGTTTGTGGTGCTACTTCTTTAAACAACAAAAATGCATTTAAAATCCATGGATTTGAAATATTTCAATCCAAGCGGAGCCTAAGAGTTAATTCGCTTGTTCTGGTTTGGGTGACCCTAGCACTACTTAAAACAGAATTATGCATAAACTTAAGCCATTAGTGGCTTGCGCTGCCCCAAATTGCCGGCGACCGGAACTTGAACGACTGAATAAATATAACATATAACCAAACACAAATACTTTGTTCATCAAACCTATAGAAATTAATTAAAAGATCAAGATGATTCATAATCATTTTCATTCATGTTCTGTTGCCCTCTGCTTTATTTTGTTCACTATCATAATAACCTTCTATTCACTATATATAACATCAATATCATGAAGTGAACCATTATCAGATACACAATATCCAAGGACAAGTAGATCATAAACAAAATGATTTGCTATTTCATTCCCAAATAACATTTCCATTACACCATTACATGTGCAGTGTGCTAATTATGGTCGAAATATGGCTACTCCACAAACTATTTTGCACGTACACATACATTTAAGAGTATTGAACTATCGGACATATTCATACAAAGCATTCACATGAGCGCTACGTCGAAAAATGAACCATACTAGAGTGTTTGAAGACAGAATTAGGGCGTACAAACTACAAACACCTTGTGTTGCTTGTATAGCTGCTGCCAAATCTCCTTTTTCGCCTCTGTAGGACAATCACACAAAATCGATATCTAGTACTCATGTAATAAATATATTTAAATTTTATACATTATTATAAAAAATTATTATATAAAAAATATTTATATGATTTGAGAAAACACTAAAATAAATATAATAATATTTATTATCAAATTAACTTCTTCATTGTTTTTGGACTGATCAGTTGAAGAAATAGGAAACATATCTAAAAAATAATATATTATTTTATCTATAAAAAATATTTTCAAAAAGTCAGAATTCTTGTCATCACTTACATGAATAAATTTTAATGAAAAATTTTAATTATTTTGAAAACATGTCTGAAAATATTTATATGAAATTTTCGTAATAGTAGTAATATAAATTTACCTGTTAGGAATCAATCCGAAATTTGAAGATCGAGAATTCATCAAGCAAAACGAAATACAGATAAGAACAATAATCCCAAAAAACAGATGAACCCAACGCACACAAATCAATCAACCAATTCACGCGAAAACGATTAAACAACACAAGTATTTACGTGATTCGGCAAAGACTTGCCTACGTCCACGGGAGAGCAACACAACACTTTTATTAATCACCCAACAGAACAACCCAAGCTCAAGAACAGAGCTTATTACAGAGATGGACAACGAAAAACTCTCAAGCTAGATACAGACTCAATTCAAGTTTTTGATACTTGAATTCTTTCCGTCACAATCTTCGCTTGTTTCTCTCCTCCGAAATCTCTCTTTTCTTCT
Organism: Henckelia pumila; assembly: GCF_033568475.1. Classification (NCBI taxonomy): domain Eukaryota; kingdom Viridiplantae; phylum Streptophyta; class Magnoliopsida; order Lamiales; family Gesneriaceae; genus Henckelia; species Henckelia pumila. The sequence goes on along the minus strand of NC_133123.1, from coordinate 148,673,406 downwards.
CTCAATATATTCTGAAGAATTTGATTTTTCTGTTATGTTCGTTGCGGCCATCTTCCATCTGTATTTATAGAGAATTAAACCGACTTTCATCTTGGGCTTTAGGTCAACATTAACTTACGGCCCAATTACAAAGTCAACATGGTCCAATCGGATAAGCCTTCATTCATCAGTCTGATCTGCCCGCGTACATCGATCTGCCTGCAAGCGTATAGCTTTTCGGACACTTTATCTGACTTCTACCCAAGTCACAGTACTCGAGCAATCTATCTGCATAAACTCATCCGAAGACTTATCTGGCCATCACTTCGATCTGATCCCAGTACTCGATCTGCATCGTGAACTCATCTGAACTCCGAGCTCATCTGATCTGTACAATTCGATCCGATCTCTTCTCTATTCCCATTCAATCTCATAGAAGCATACTTCAACAATCTCCACCTTGATTCTTTCAGAAGGAATGGTGCTCTCCATTCTAGCCGCCTTGGCTAATTTCCAATCACCGCATTAACTAAGTCCAAACATTTCTTGAACTTAGCATACGACAGTGACTTAGTCATAGCATCTGCAGGGTTTTCTTCTGATGATATCTTCACAAGGATCATATCTCCTTTTTCAATTACATCTCTCACGAAATGAATTTTCACGTCTATGTGTTTCGATCGTTCATGATAGACTTGGTGTTTCGTCAAGTGTATTGCACTTTGATTGTCACAGTGTACTACAACTTGATCTTGTTTTACACCCAACTCCGCTATCATCCCTTTTAACCACAATCCTTCCTTTATGGCCTCAGTCACAGCTATGATTCTGCCTCAGTGGTAGAAAGAGCAACCACTGACTGTAAATTAGACTTCCAGGTGATCGTTGTGCCATAAAAGGTGAACACATAACCATTCAACGACTTTCTCGTGTCTAAGTTCCCAGCAAAATCTGAATCCACATATCCAACTACCGGATCAATCCCATCTTGCTGTTTCTCAAACTTCAATCCCAGCCCAGCTGTGTTTATGAGATATCGGATAATCCACTTCAAAGCTTCCCAATGATATGTTCCCGGATTAGCCATAAATCTTGACACTACACTGATTGCGTATGCCAGATCAGGCCTACTACACACCATTCCATATATGAGACTCCCCACTCCACTAGCATATGGAATACCAGCCATCTTCATCTTGTCCTCCTCACTTTCAGGTGACTGATTCGCAGATAGCTTCAAATGCTGTCCCAGAGGGGTCAAGACAGATTTTGCATGATTCATATTATACCGCAGAACAACCTTCTTCAAATAGTTCTTCTGACTCAAATGAATCTCCTGTCTTTTTCTGTTTCTCACTATGTCCATGCCCAGAATTCTCTTCGCTTCACCCAGATCTTTCATCTCAAACTCTGTGTTGAGCTGTTGTTTCAAGGATGATATCTCTGTCCTACTTTTACTTGCGATAAAGATATCATCAACGTAAATAAGTAGGTACAAGATAACCTTCCCATCATCCTTCTTTAGATAGACACATCTGTCATATTGGCTTCTCACAAAACCAATATCAATCATGAACTCATCAAACCTCTTGTTCCATTGCCTAGGACTCTGCTTTAGCCCATACAATGATTTTCTCAATAAGCAGACTTTGTTCTGGGTTTTCTGATGAATGAATCCCTTTGGTTGTTCCATATAAATGGTTTCTTCCAGGTCACCGTGTAGAAACGCAGTTTTCACATCCATCTGCTCAAGCTCCAAGTTGAGCTGGTTCACCAGTGCTAACATAATCCGGATGGAACAATGTTTGACCACTGGAGAATAGACCTCATTAAAATCTATCCCTTCTACTTGACCAAAACCCTTTGCAACCAATCTTGCTTTATACTTGATCTGATCTGTACCAGGAGTTCCTTCCTTCTGTTTATAGACCCACTTGCATCCCAATGTCTTTTGATGCTTCGGTATGTCTACTAGCTTCCAGGTTTGATTCTTCTCAAGTGATTTCATCTCTTCATTCATAGCTTCAATCCACTTGTTTTTCTGTTTACTCGCCATAGCTTCATCATAAGTATTTGGCTTTGAATACTCCACCTCCTCAGCTACTGTCAGTGCATACCAAGCTAGATCAGCTTCACCAAACCTCTTAGGAGCTCTGATCTCCCTTCTGGTTCTGTCTCTTGCAAGATTATAAGTTCTTAAGTCCTCTTTTGGATCACTCGCTGTCATATCATCATCTTGCATCTCATCTGCCTCTTCATCTGGCATAGAAGACTCCACCTCAATCGGTAGTTTATCATTCACACTGATCTGACTGTCCTTTCCATCTGTATTCATTTTATATCCCAGTTTGAATTCATCAAACTTCACATCCCTGGTGTTGAAGCACTTTGGACCTCTTGACTCCAGGTTCCAAACCTTATAACCCTTCACACCATCCGGATACCCAATGAATATACATCTGACTGCCCTTGCTTCCAACTTGTCCTGTTTCAGATGAGCATATGCTAGACATCCGAATACCCTCAAGTTTGAGTAGTCTGCAGGTGTTCCACTCCACTTTTCCATTGGTGTCTTGAAACCAATCGCATTGGATGGACACCTATTGACCAAATAGCACGCAGTAGATAATGCTTCTCCCCAGAAGAACTTAGTAAGAGAAGCATTGATCAACATACATCTGACCCTTTCCAGAAGAGTTCTGTTCATTCTCTCTGCCAGCCCATTTTGCTGTGGCGTTCCTGCCACTGTTCTGTGTCTGGTAATGCCTTTCTCCTTGCATAGCTTGACAAACTTATCTGATAAGTATTCCAACCCATTATCTGTTCTCAGGTGTTTCACTCTTCGATCACTCTTGTTCTCAACTGCCAGCAACCATTCTCTGAACTTGTCATAAGCTTCATCCTTAGTCTTTAAGATGAATATCCATACTCTCCTTGAGTAATCATCAATCAAAGACATGAAGTATCTGCCTCCACCATGAGTTTCTGTCCGAGAAGGACCCCATAGATCTGAATGAATGTAGGTCAATGGTTGCTCAGTTGTGTGACTTCCTTGACCAAACGATACTCTTTTAGATTTTCCAAGAGCACAACTATCACACAGCTCAAGTGATTCGATCTTATCTCTACCTAACAGACCCTGTTTAGACAGCTCATGTAATCCCTTCTCACTTACATGTCCAAGCCTCAGATGCCATAGCTTGGTTCTGTCTTGTTGTTCCTGAATACTTGATGTACTTCCAATAATCGTTTCACCTTGTAGTACATACAAAAGGTTCCTCTTGACAGCCTTCATCACAACAAGAGATCCTTTTGACACTGAGATACTGCCTGCTCCTGATTTGAATGAATATCCCTGAGCATCAAGCGTTCCCAATGATATCAAGTTTCTCTTCAACTCGGGCACATACCTCACCTTGGTGAGTACTCTGTCGATCCCATCATGCATCCTTATTCTGATATTTCTAGAGCCCTTTATCCTGCATGATTGATTATTCCCCAACAGTACCATGCCCTGATCTGATTCCTCCAATTTTTCAAACCAAGATCTTATAGGACACATGTGAAAGCAGCATCCTGAATCCAGTATCCACTCGTGATTTTGATCACCTTTAGAAACCACCAATACTTCTGCTGAGTCATATCCATCTGTAGCTATGGCCAGAGTACCATCATCCTTGGGCTTTTCCTGTTGCTTCCCTTTCCTTTCAGGACAATCTCTTCGCAGATGTCCAACCTTCTGACAGGCATAGCACTTCATATTACCCAAGTTTCTGTTCTGGTATCTTCCTTGACTCTTCGATCTGGACTTTGGCCTGTATTTCCCACTGGATGTCCTCTTATCACTTCTGCCCCTCGCCGTAAGACCTTCTCCATGTGATTTAGTGTTTGTGTTCGATTTTCTCTGAAGTTCCTTGGATTGAATAGCAGACATAACTTCTTCCAATGTTATCGTCTGTTCTCTTCCATATAGCAAAGCATCCCTGAAATTTTCATATGCTTTAGGAAGAGCATTCAGAAGTATCAAAGATCGATCTTCATCCTCAAGCTTTACTTCAATATTCTCCAAGTCATCCAATATTTTGGTGAATTCTTCGATCTGGCCTTCAAGGTTCTTCTCATCCTTAATCACAAAGGAATACAATCTTTGTTTCATGTACAGACGATTAGCCAGAGATTTTGTCATGTATAAATTTTCGAGTTTGAGCCACACCGCCGCTGCAGATTCTTCTCTGGCCACCTCCCGAAGAGGTCTATCTCCCAGACAGAGAATAATTGCACTGTGTGCTTTCTTGAGCAATTCATCCTTGTTCTTTATCTCATCGGACATCTCCTCCTTCTTCTTAAGAGCCTCCACCAATCCTTTTTGTATCAGGATTGCACGCATCTTAATCCTCTAGAGTGAGAAATCGTTCTTGCCCGTAAACTTCTCAATATCAAACTTCATTGATCCCACCATCTTTGCTTGGTTTCCCACGGACGGCGCCACTTGTTAGGAATCAATCCAAAATTTGAAGATCGAGAATTCACCAAGAAAAACGAAACACAGATAAGAACAATAATCCCAGAAAGCAGATGAACCCAACACACACAAATCAATCAACCAATTCACGCGAAAATGATTAAACAACACAAGTATTTACATGGTTCGGAAAAGACTTGCCTACGTCCACGGGAGAGCAACACAACACTTTTATTAATCACCCAACAGAACAACCCAAGCTCAAGAACAGAGCTTATTACAGAGATGGACAACGAAAAACTCTCAAGCTAGATACAGACTCAATTCAAGCTTTTGATACTTGAATTCTTCCCGTCACAATCTTCGCTTGTTTCTCTCCTCCGAAATCTCTCTTTTCTTCTCTCAATATATTCTGAAGAATTTGATTTTTTTGTTATGTTCGTTGCGGCCATCTTCCATCTGTATTTATAGAGAATTAAACCGACTTTCATCTTGAGCTTTATGTCAACATTAACTTACGGCCCAATTACAAAGTTAACATGGTCCAACCGGATAAGCCTTCATTCATCAGTCTGATCTGCCCACGTACATCGATCTGCATCGATCTGCCTGCAAGCGTATAGCTTATCGGACACTTCATCTGACTTCTACCCAAGTCACAGTACTCGAGCAATCTATCTGCATGAACTCATCCGAAGACTTATCTGGCCATCACTTCGATCTGATCCCAGTACTCGATCTGCACCGTGAACTCATCTGAACTCGAGCTCATCTGATCTGTACAATTCGATCCGATCTCTATTCCCATTCAATCTGATAGAAGCATACTTCAACATTACCAATAGTCAGTATACTGAAAACAAAAGATAGGAAAATGTAAAATCATATCTCTCCACCCAAAAGTTTATATTATATATATCCAAAAGTATATATTATATATATATGTATGTATGAATATGGAAAAAAGCTTGGTTACCAGGCCGGATCGGATACCATATTATAACATACCTCTACTCTCTAGCCCCTCCCCTAGATGATTGAGATTTGAGAATAAGGGTTAAAAGTAAACCAAATATAGAAGTAAAATAAGCTGCAGATAAACATATATACTATTGATTATTCACCAAAATATGCAAAAACCTAGTAGTAGTTGACATTTAGACAAAATCATACGCTGAAATTGTTTCTTGAACGTGGATAACAACCGAGCCAAAATGCAAAAAGTCCCTGAAACAAACTACGCATCTTCTGTTGCTTTATATGCTCTTTATCTCCCCTTGGAGAATGGTTTCGATTGACCTTTCGTCTAGGGGAAAAAATGGATGTTAATTCAAACTGATTCCTAATAATATGCATGAGAAGAAATGTTACAAGAGTATTTACTAATTGAAAAAATTATATATAGGGAGAGATGAACCTGCTGAATTACATCACATGTGGGAGCGGAGTGTTAGAGTAGATGCCCTGCAAGCCAAATATTGGTCAGAGATTTTATTGACTCAAGTGTAATAACAATCTTTATTTTAATACAATTAATCTTTTATCTGGCATTTTTTTTATCTGTATACTCATGCAAGCTGCATAGATAAAGACCTTGAATATACTATAGTAAGATATGAGGTTGTACATATGATGGCAATCATGAAACACATGTTATTAATTACTGTATATTCAAAATCAAGTTCCTAGTCGATTGAGCCATCCATAATAAGGATAAGGATCGCTCGAGCTCGAGACTAGAATCTGTGATGATGTGTACCACGTTTCATTGGTATGGACATAGAGATGTTCAATCATACAGATTGGTGCTCATACGATGAGTTCACTGAACTACCATCCCTCGGACTTCCCAAGTGGTTATCATTCATCGAGTGGATAAATCCGTGGTTATGATTGTACACCATTAGTCCTTACGACCCGGGACAACACTGAGGCTCTACATGCTAGGACTTTACTTTGACTCATTTACCGACTCCATGAGTGTCATCAGGTGGCGAGGTTGGGTACAGTTGCGACACATGTAGGAGCCAGTGCATTGTAGTCGGGGATTCACCGCTCACCTACGGGTGTGGATATCCTATGTGATCAAGTGAGATAATAGTGCATGGAATCTCTGGCCAGAGTGTAAGATGTGTAGTAGAGTAAAGTGTTTACCAAGTTACACATGCGATGCCACTATGTATTCTCAAAGACATCACATCGTTATCGAAATTCACATGCAACCCTCGATGAACCAATGGTTGCAGTTTCGATCGGGATATATGAGATGAAGGGACTGTACTGTACGTTAACCATAATCGACTGGTTCTTGCAGGCACTATCAGTGATACCTAGGGAAACATGGGGCGGTGCTACTTAATGCTCTTACCATGATTCGATGGGTTAAATCAGAAATGAGTTCTGACATTTTATGATCAAGGAGTTGATGCATAGAATGAGGCTAATAAGGGTAAGCCTGGACCCACAGTTAGCTGTATCCATGAACCATTGAGGGTTACACAAGTACTGGTTTCCATGTTTCCGTTGAGATAATAAATTCAAAGAGTTGAATTTATGATGAACAAATTTGACTGGATCGATAGATAAGCTTTATAAATGATTTATAAAGGCTTATAGAAATTTTGAGACCAAAATTAATTAAAAGAGTTTAATTAATTTTTTCAAGTTGGACATGAATTTTAAGGGCTCATACAATATATATAAATGCATATATATAGATATATATATATACACGATGCGAGGCTACTACTTTTCTCTTCGGCTTCAACTCTCTGCTATCTGATTCTTCGTATGAAAGAATTATCAAGTCTTCCTTTTGTTTTCTCCTCGATAAATTTCTTCTTCTTTTAAGTGCAATTTAGAAGAGGAACAGGAAATCCGATCGTGGACCTGATTCGGAGATTGAAGAAAGGTGAAACTCCAGTTGATTGTTCGTAGGGATTTACAACAAGAGCTATTTTTGATTTTTTCGAAATAGTTGGAGCCATCATCAATCTTTTAAGATTGATAGGTATAAATCTCTTTACACCCTATGAACTTTATTTAAACCATACGAGTGTACAAGAATATTTTGAATGTCAAAATAAAATTTTAAACTTCCGCTGCGTCTTGGGCATGATAGAGATCCGAGATCCGAGATCCAACAATGGTATCAGAACCAGATTCTCTATATCGTATGGTTTATTTCATGTTGAGTAATTTTAATTTCTAACCGCATAAGAAAATATTACAAAATCGCTTCATCATAAAATTTATTTTTTATAGAATTTAAAAATATTATATATAGATATATGTATGATATATACGTATATAGATATATATTATAATAATATATATAGATATATGTATATATATATATATATTACGATATATATATATATACGTATATAGATATATATTATAATAATATATATATGGATATATATTATTATTATCATATATATGTATAGATATATGTATATATTTATTACGATATATATATACATATATAGATATATATTATTGTTATTATATATATTATTATATATATATATATGTGTATATATATGCATTACGATATGTATATATATATATATATATATATATATATATATATAATAGTCATGATTGTAATTGTGGGCCCTATTGTAAAGTGCAATTATGTGAATTGCATCATGACGTGCAAGTTGTCCGAATTGTTCGGGCAGCATACGGGCTAGGTGTAGGAGTGAGTCTGAAAATGTTTCGGGCATTCTTACACATATACATATAGTGTTTGAAAAAGTTTCGGGCCCGATGCGGTTTTGAAAAATATTTTTTTATGAAACAAATAATTAGAATGTGATTTTAATTATTTATAGTAAAATGGTTTTACAAGAAAATCAATTATTATTGAATTAATTAGAAATTAAATAAAGAAGTTTATTTAATTTGTTAATTTATTTAATAATTGTGGCGGTTAGTGATAAAATTACAAGATACATGAAATTGATGAATTATATAATATGTGATATTATATGCATGAAGGATGATCGAGAGCCATGACCAATGTGCTAGGTGTATGTTAGGATATTTTTCATGTCTCAACTTGTATAATTTTATTTGATAAAATTAAAGTGAGCCTGATTTATGGCTCGTTCTCACCCCTTGAAATGTATCCCTTATATGCCATGGCTATTCAAATATAAATATTTGTAATAGTGGGAGATCAAGATTGGAAGATGGTGGACCCGATGATCAAGATGACGACATGTAAAATATTGGAAGATTATGTAATAAGTTACATTTGCATCCCTGCATTTACCTAGGATTTAGACCTTGATCCATGCTTGGCTCGCATGGATGAAATAGTATTGGCAATCGATCATCCTTATTTAATTGTCATATTATGATATATGCGATATATAGTAATATGCATGTATGTATATTATTCGATAATATAATTGCATGAATCCGACAAACATACAAAATCATGGCACGCGATTTTAAATAAACTGATGAGACAATTTCAAAATTAAAATCCCTCATTTTGAATATGATTCAAAATTTATATCAAACCATAAAAGTAAAAATTAAAAGAGTTTAATTTATTCTTGTCTTCCATCAACGGTGGTTGCATGATGAACGCTACTCGCGGTCAGTGTCTGGCTCATATTATTGGGGAGACCTGGACGCCGAAAAGCTGTGACTTCCACTGACATAGGTGATGTGAGTTGGGTGAAACTCCCATGACTTCGGCTCATATTATTGAGGGAACTCATGGCGACCGTCCACTACGATTCAACATTGATGGGTCGGCTTGACACTCGAAGATAAACGACGTCATATTATTGGGTCCTTATCTAGAGTGAGACAAAACACGTAGAGGTTGCATGGGGATGCAATTGGACTCTACCTTTTAGAAATTATGATTGGCTAATATTATTCGGGATCATAGTTGTCTAGATTGGACTCTACGTGCTCACTAAGGAAGTACGATTTCCCGTTTTCATTAGAGCGTGGTGAAAATGTCAAAATAGTGGGAGGAAATTTATAAAATTAAAGTCCATATTTTATATATTAAAATTATTTTAAAATAATCAGTAACGATTATCTGTTTTCATTTTCAGTATGTTTAAGATGTCGACACGCAATCCACTTTCTGCTATTCACGAACAAAACAAGCTAACCAAACCTAATTATCAAGACTGGCTAAGAAATCTAAAGATTGTTCTGAACTCTGAGAGGATTGCGTATGTGCTTGAAAAGAAGCCACCGAAGGAAGCAGCTCCTAACATCAGTGCGACTGAGTTAGCCAAGCTTGAGAAATGGTGGGACCATGATCTCCAAGCTAAGAGCTACATCCTGGCTTCTATGTCGAATGAACTGCAAAGGCGGTTCGAGGATGCTGCGAATGCTGCTGACATTCACTTTCATCTGAAAGAGTTATACGGTGTTCAAACTCGATCAGAAAGACACGCAACTGTGAAAGAACTCATGACTACACGCTTGCGAGAAGGGGCTTCGGTCCATGAGCATGGTGTTAGGATGATTGGGTTAGTTGAAAAATTAGTGGGACTCGATGTGGTTATGCCTCATGAGCTCTCGACTGATATTCTCTTGTTGTCTTTACCTTCCTCGTTCGACGGATTTGTGGTTAATTTTAATATGAACAAGATAGAGGCCACCCTTGAAGAGTTGGTCAATATGCTTGTTAATTATGAGGCCACAATCAAGAAAGAAAAGCCTGTTCTGTTTGTGGGATCGTCGTCTGGGACGAAAAAGGGATCTCAAAACAAGGGAAAGAAGCGTTCTGCCCCTACAATTAAGAACAAGCCTAATAAAAAGCCATACAAGAAACCTGTTCAAGGGCCCAAAAGGCCTAATAAATCAGAACATGTCTGTTTCCACTGCAACAAGCCTGGACATTGGAGGCGTAATTGCACTGAATATCTTGCCCAGAAGCGTTCTGGCCATGGTATATTTTATATTGAAATTAATATCTCAATGAATTCTTCTTCTTGGGTATTGGATACCGGATGTGGTTCTCATCTATGCAATGATTTGCATGTGATGACAAGAAGCAAGAAACTTAGAGAAGATGAGACCTTTCTAAGACTTGGAAATGGAGCAAGGGTTGCTGCCAAGGCCAAAGGAGATATTATTTTAATATTAAACAATGATTTTAAGTTGCTTTTGAGAGATGTTTTGTATGTTCCTGATTTGGTTAAAAACATTATTTCTATTTTTATGCTTGATAGAGATGGTTATTCTTGTGTTTTTGCAAAAGGTGTTTGCAATATATATAAGAATGAATGTTTGATTGGAACTGGTGAATTACAAAACGATCTCTATAACTTAAAATTTAAAGATATTTCATTAAACAATTTCCAAACAGTAACAACAAACAAAATAAGACATGATAGTCAAAACCCAGCACATATATGGCACGCTAGACTAGGTCATATTTCTCAAAGAAGGATGCACAAGTTAGTGGGAGAGGGCATGTTCGACATGTCAGATATAAACTCTCTACCTACTTGTGAATCTTGTCTGAAATGAAAAATGACCAAGACTCCCTTTAATGGGAATGTAGAACGTGCACATGGTCTTTTGGATTTGATCCACACAGACGTATATGGCCCGCTAAATGTTAGCACTAAATATGGTCAGTCCTACTTCATTACCTTTACTGATGATTTTTCGAGGTATGGGTATGTGTATTTGATGAAATACAAGTCTGAAGCATTTGAAAAGTTCAAAGAATTCAGATCTGAAGTAGAGAAACAATTGGAAAAAAGTATAAAAACACTCCGATCTGATCGAGGTTGAGAATACTTGAGAACTGAATTTTTGGACTATCTTAAAGAGAATGAGATTCTCTCACAGTGGACTTCACCAGGAATGCCACAATTGAATGGTGTTTCTGAACGTCGAAATAGAACTTTAATGGACATGGTTCGATCTATGATGGGATTCACTGAATTGCCTAGATCGTTTTGGGGCTTTGCGCTTGAAACTGCGGCAATGTTGTTGAATAATGTCCATACAAAGGCAGTGGATAAAATACCATATGAGATATGGATGTGAAAGGTTCCAAAATATTCTTATCTGAGAATATGGGGATGTCCTGCTTACGTGAAGCGGACAGTGAGAGACAAATTGGATAGTAGATCCATTTTGTGCTACTTCGTGGGATATCCAAAGAACTCCGTTGGATATTATTTCTATCATCCAAAAGAAGCAAATGTGTTTGTTTCTAGAAATTCCACCTTCTTGGAGAAGGAGTTTCTATTAGATAGAAAAGGTGGAATGATAGAACTCGAGGAAATTCGAGATACACCCACGACTGTAGAAGTTGAACCCAATCTCCAACAACCAGTAGTTGAGTCACACATACCTAGAAGGTCTGAAAGAATAATCAGACCGCCTGCAAGATATACGCTTCTTCATGAACAAGGCCATGATGAGCCTAATGATGGATGTGATCCATGAAACTTCAAAAAAACAATATCTGATGTTGAATCATCTAAATGGCTTGAAACTATGCAGTCCGAAATGGAGTCCATGTATTCGAACCAAATATGGACTTTAGTAGATCCACCTGAGGGAATTGTTCCCATAGGATGCAAATGAATTTACAAGAGAAAACTTGGGGCGGATGGGAAGGTATTGACCTTCAAAGCAAGACTAGTGGCAAAAGGCTATACTCAAAGACAAGGAGTTGACTATGAGGAAACCTTTTCACCAGTCGCTATGTTCAAGTCAATTAGAATATTGCTAGCCATAGCTGCATGGTATGACTATGAAATATGGCAGATGGATGTGAAAACAACATTCCTCAATGGAGACATTAAAGAAGAAATCTATATATCTCAACCTGAGGGTTTCACATCAGTGGGAAGTGAGCATAAGGTATTCAAACTGATTCCTAATAATATGCATGAGAAGAAATGTTACAAGAGTATTTACTAATTGAAAAAATTATATATAGGGAGAGATGAACCTGCTGAATTACATCACATGTGGGAGCATAGTGTTAGAGTAGATGCCCTGCAAGCCAAATTTTGGTCAGGGATTTTATTGACTCAAGTGTAATAACAATCTTTATTTTAATATAATTAATATTTTATCTGGCATTTTCTTTATCTGTATACTCATGCAAGCTGCATAGATAAAGACCTTGAATATACTATAGTAAGATATGAGGTTGTACATATGATGACAATCATGAAACACATATTATTAATTACTGTATATTCAAAATCAAGTTTCTAGTCGATTGAGCCGTCCATAATAAGGATAAGGATTGCTCGAGCTCGAGACTAGAATCTGTGATGATGTGTATCACGTTTCATTGGTATGGACATAGAGATGTTCAATCATACAGATTGGTGCTCATACGATGAGTTCACTGAACTACCATCCCTCGGACTTCCCAAGTGGTTATCATTTATCGAGTGGATAAATCCGTGGTTATGGTTGTACACCATTAGTCCTTACGACCCGGGACAACACTGAGGCTCTACATGCTAGGACTTTACTTTGACTCATTTACCGACTCCATGAGGGTCATCAGGTGGCGAGGTTGGGTACAGTTGCGACACATGTAGGAGCCAATGCATTGTAGTCGGGGATTCACCGCTCACCTATGGGTGTGGATATCCTATGTGATCAAGTGAGATAATAGTGCATGGAATCTCTGGCCAGAGTGTAAGATGTGTAGTAGAGTAAAGTGTTTACCAAGTTACACATGCGATGCCACTATGTATTCTCAAAGACATCACATCGTTATAGAAATTCACATGCAACCCTCGATGAACCAATGGTTGCAGTTTCGATCGGGATATATGAGATGAAGGGACTGTACTGTACGTTAACCATAATCGACTGGTTCTTGCAGGCACTATCAGTGATACCTAGGGAATCATGGGGCGGTGCTACTTAACGCTCTTACCATGATTCGATGGGTTAAATCAGAAATGAGTTCTGACATTTTATGATCAAGGAGTTGATGCAAAGAATGAGACTAATAAGGGTAAGTCTGGACCCACAACTAGCTGTATCCCTGAACCATTGAGGGTTACACAAGTACTGGTTTCCCTGTTTCCGTTGAGATAATAAATTCAAAGAGTTGAATTTATGATGAATAAATTTGACTGGATCGATAGATATGCTTTATAAATGATTTATAAAGGCTTATAGAAATTTTGAGAGCAAAATTAATTAAAAGAGTTTAATTAATTTTTTCAAGTTGGACTTGGATTTTAAGGGCATATAAATGCATATATATAGATATATATATATAGAGTTCTTTTATGGTGCCCAACTCATATGCCCAACTCCATGCCCACCATGTACAATATGTGAGTTGACCAACACAATTGATGAGTTGACTTATCACATATTGTACATGGTGGGCATGGAGTTGGGCATATAGAGTTGGACACCATAAAAGAACTCTATATATATATATACAATATATATATAAAGATATATATAATATATATATTTATGAATGTGGGACCTTATGTTTATAATATATATATATATATATATATATATATATATATATGATATATATATTATCTTATTATAATTTTAAAAAAAAGTAATGGTTAAATGAGTTGTCAACAGACAACTCATTTAACATTCTTCAATCAATTGAGGCAATTGATTGAGGAAATAAATGATAGCAGAAGCTATCAGAAGAAAATGCGAGGATACTGTTTTTCTCTTTGGCTTCAACTCTCTGCTCTCTGATTCTTCGTATGAAAGAATTATCCAGTCTTCCTTTTGTTTTCTCCTCGATAAATTTCTTTTTATTTTAAGTGCAATTTAGAAGAGGAACAGGAAATCCGGTCGTGAACCTGATTCGGAGATTAAATAAAGGTAAAACTCCAGTTGATTGTTTGTAGGGATTTACAACAAGAGCTATTTTCGATTTTTTCGAAATAGTTGGAGCCATCATCAATCTTTTAAGATTGATAGGTATAAATCTCTTTATACCCTATGAACTTTATTTAAACCATACGAGTGTCCAAGAATATTTTGAATGTCAAAATAAAATTTTAAACTTCCGCTGCGTCTTTGGCATGATAGAGATCCGAGATCCAATACGGAGGATTCCTCTTGTTGGAACATGTGGCCGATGACCTCCTGCAATGTCGCTTTCCTATTTTCCTTGTAGTTCCAAAGCTCGGCAACCACATAGCATCCACTCAGATTATATTCATTTAGTTCCTCCAAGGAAGTCGTCACTGCATTGTAAACTTCCTCACCAAATTTTTTCTTAAGGTTTTGTAAGGTTTTGAACAGTATGAAATCACAGAAATACCAAAAATCACTTTTTGAGTGTGTGTTATCTGTCAGTGTTGTCAACACTTCACGATAACACTATGCAGCAGAATAATTAACTAACAGTAAAAGTAAATAACAACACAGATAATTATGCACAAGTATCAAGTACTTGTGCGATGCCTCATGGAGAAATAATCACTAGAAAAATAAAATCAGTTTACAAAAACCAACTAGTGATTGTTTTATGAAAAACCTACTTTTCTCAACAGATTGAGAAAATAAATGACTTCCTAAAAACTAGTAAGAACTAGAATAAAACATTAATAGGAAGTACTAAGCCGAAAACAAAAATCAAAGAAACACTTTCTGAACGATACTTCACTCGTGTGTTCTTCAGTGTTTCCAACACTACTCGGCAACGCAGTAACACATCAACGATCACTCCAGAAATTATTCAACAATTGATCTTCAAAGCTCTAGAATTTCTGCAGTAATTCTCTATGTATTTTGCTCTCTACTTTTTCCTCTCTTGATCTCTCTACTTGTTTTCCCTCTTCACGCTTATTTCTGATCGGTCAATGCACCTCTTTAAATAGATCTTCAATATATTTTCATAAATAAGAACCTACAAAGCATGAAAACAATATATCATCAGAATCAAATATTTCGAATCAAGATATAACATAAATTACCAATTTAAAACTTGTCTAAGAAAGACAAAACTATAAATATGGAAATTGAATACAATAAGGAAATAATTTAAAAGACATGTGCACGACAAGATCTTTCAAACTCCCCCTTTTTGCCTTTCTGGACAAAACACACACACAAGTGCAATTAACTCCCCCTATCTTATGTAACTAAAGCTCCCCCTGAATTTAATCATCTTAGAACACAGTGTTGTGTGATCGTGTTGGCAACACACACTCTCAACACTTACTAGATCAGAGTAGCACATAGTTTAATAGCATATCAGAGAGTAATATGGAGCACAAACTAATCAACTCAGAAATTATATTTCGAATTTAGAGCAAAAATAAAAGATAAGGATAAGAAAAATCCGAAAAATCCTAAAACCAATTATGATCAACTACATCTAATCATCATCTGCCTCTCCAGCTTGCTCAACACTTGATACTACTCCCCCTTTTTGTCCAGAGGGCCCTGGTAGTTCAAGTTTAGTCCTGTACTCAGCCATTAAGGCTTCATAGTACTCGAGATCAGCTTTGGCTTGTGCAATTTTCAGTTCAGCATGAGCCATTTGAGCACGGATTGCAGAAGCATTCAACATAATCTGAGCAGTGTTATGAATGGTCATGGGTGGAATAGCCTCGGTGTTGGCAACACTGGGTACAACACCAGTCCATTGTAGATCAATCTTTCTATTTCCCTTCAACAGTCCAGGTGCGATCTTGATAAGCTCATCTCCTCCAATCAGCTCTTCATCATCATCTTTCTTGAAGCCTTGAGATTCCAGCATACCATAGATCAATGAAGGAAACGGAAACTTTGTTGCTTTCCAACCACCTTCTCGAAAGGTCATAATATTTTCAAACACCAAATTTCCAAAATCCAAAGGTGCTTGAGTTCCAATAGCAAACAGCGCAAGGGCTTGTGGCTTAGTTGCCACAGTTGTATTGGTCGATGGTGTCCAATTCCTGATTGCAATTTTGTGAAGCACAGAAAAGAAGGAAGTAAGTTTTGCAGCTGACAACCTATCTGGGTGTAGTGGAAATTTTTGAACCATTCCTCCAGTGATCACCTTAGTGACTTGATCAATATCCTCAGTAACTGCATCATCATCGATATCAGCAGTATTGTAGTGCTCATTGATCAAAACATGAGTAAAATCATACACCTTTCCCCGGATGTACACTCTTTCAAACTTGAATGATTCTTCATCTCCAGTCTTGATGTTCAGGTTGCAGTAAAATTCTAAAACAGCTCTTCTTGAAAAAGGTCCAGCAGTGGTGACAGTAGAATAAAAATTCTGTTGTTTCAAAAATGTCACCAAGTTCTGCTTTTCGAAAGACACTTCATCGATATTTCTTTCTTTCCAACAATCTTTTTCAGACAAAGTCTCCCATTCATCAACAAACTCCTTTGAATAAAACTGAAGATTGTATGCTTTATCAGGATCAATCTCAGAGTCAGATTCTGCTGCAGTGTTGTCATTAGTGTTGGCAACACTGTCATCAGCAGCTTGTTCCTCAGAACTTCCAGATCCATCAGAAGCAGCATCCTCATAATTTTCTTCCTCAGAACTCGAAGAGGATGAACTATCAGACTCCTGGGGCCTGTTATCCTCAAACTCTTGCATCATTTCAGAATCTGGTTCATCATCATCAGATGGAACTCGTGAGGATTCAGCGTGTTTAGTCTTGGTCTTCTTAATATTAGCCATGAAAGTGGCCAGTGAAATTTCCTCATCAGTAGACACAGGAGCTTCTGTGGTTGTCTTTGTGGTATCATCAACAACATCAGCACTAGATGGCTCTTTCTCAGTAGAAGCCACATCAGTAGAAACTTCATCAGAAGGATTATCATCACTAGATGAATCTCCTTTCTTTGATTTGGCCTTTTCAGCAACAGAGGTTTTTGGTATAGCAACCACCTCAAAATCTTGATCTGCAGAATCATCTCCAGATGAAAAATCTGGATCATATACAATAGGACGTGAAGTCTCCCCCTTTCCATGAAATCTCTTAGTGGTAGTAAAATCGGGGTTGTAGCCTGCTTGATGCTTAGACCTCCTTGCTATTGGCTGTGTTGGGAACACACGATTCAACACTGAGAAATCAGGAGGATTCTCAAGGTCGATTTCGTTCCCGGGTTCTCCTGGAGAAAATTCTGCCAAAGGTGTAGGTTGAATGGCAACAGGAACAATCGCGAGAGTGGGGTTTTCAGAATGAACTTCCGAAGGCTTGTCTTCCTCTTGATAACCCATCTTCGATCGTATATCATGCGAATCAAAAGCTTTGCCTGCCATTATAAACAATTTAGAAAGTAAGGGTTTCAGAGATTTTTTGCAGAGAGATTTAGAGAAGATTGAAGATAATTTCTACAGTGCTTAGAAATATATAGGAAAAAAAATTTGAACGGAAAAAATAATCAAACGCCCCTTTCTATCATATCAGACTAAGAATCTCCCCTAACGGTAACAAATCTTCAACGGGTAAAAAATCTCTTAATTAAGGAAATTAAATTTGATTAATTAAGTAAACTCTGAAAACTCTCACTTATGAAAATATCAATATTTCCCCAAAATAAATAACTCCACATCGAGTTTTAACTCCACTGAAACATGTTCAATCACACACAATTCAATTTTCAGCAAGTTGGCTCATTTTTCCAAGTTTTGTTCGTCTTTGAACTTTTAACCCTAAGCACGATATGATCACTATAAATGCAAAATGCATGACCTAATTTATGTCTAAAACAAAATGTAATGAGATTAGATCAACAATAAAATGCATGCAAAGTGTGTGCAGCACGAGTTAAGCACTAGTGTTGGCAACACCTTCCAACAACACTGTAGTCTTCAAAATATTTTGAACTTTTTCACACTTCCAGAGCCATGTTTTTCTTCTTTTTATTTAGATTCAGAAGTGGTAGCCTGCACACTAAAAGAACGATATGATCACTATAAATGCAAAATGCATGACCTAATGTATGTCTAAAACAAAATGTAATGAGATTAGATCAACAATAAAATGCATGCAAAGTGTGTGCAGCACGAGTTAAGCACTAGTGTTGGCAACACCTTCCAACAACACTGTAGTCTTCAAAATATTTTGAACTTTTTCACACTTCCAGAGCCATGTTTTTCTTCTTTTTATTTAGATTCAGAAGTGGTAGCCTGCACACTAAAAGAACGGTCTTCATTGGACTCTTTTAGGTAGCTTTTTCCAATTTTCTTCCGATTTTTTTTTTGATTTTCAAGACATTGGTCACTGAAATTTTATCAAACCATGCTTTTTAATTTTTTTTTCAAAACCACTTTTCACATGGGACAAGATCATGGAATACACGAACATCCCTCAACTACTTCGTGGTTTAAAGCATATTTTCATGGCAAGTGTGATCTGAAAATAACTTTGACAGAAGAACTACAAAGTGTTAGTCAGTATTATCAACCAGTGCAAAACATAGAACAATATGAATATGCAGTATGCCTAAAGTCCTAAAAATGCACATGTATGATTGGTGTTGTCCGTCAGTGTTGGCAACACTTAAGGACAGTAACCGTGAGTGCTTATAAAGAACACATGTTGAGAGATTTCCTGAGATTGGAGAGTCTCTCAAAGTTTAATGCTTTAGTAAAAATATCGGCCAGTTGGTTATTGGTCCCGACAAACTCCATTTGGATCATGTCCTTCTCAACTAAATCTCAAATGAAGTGATGTCTTATGTCAATGTGTTTAGTTCGAGAGTGTTGTACTGGGTTTTTTGATATATCTATAGCACTTGAGTTATCACAGTACACAATTGGTGTTTCACTTTTAAGACCATAGTCTTGCAGCATTTGATTCATCCATATTAATTGAGAGCAACAACTTTCCGCTGCCATATATTCGGATTCAACAGTGAAAAGTGACACACAGTTTTGTTTCCTACTATACCATGAAACCAAGTTGCTACCTAAATAAAAACATCCACCCGTGGTGCTTTTTCTCTCATCAACATCTCCTGCCCAATCAGCATCACTATAGCCTACCAAATTTGTATTGTTTCTCTAGTGTACCATAAACCCAAGTCTAAAGTGCCTGCAACATATTTCAAAATTCTTTTTACAGCTTTCATATGTGTGACTTTAGGATCAGATTGATATCAGGCACACAAACCCACACTGAACATAATATCAGGTCGACTTACACTCAGATACAGCAGACTTCCAATTATGCTTCTGTACAGAGTTTTGTCAACACTGTCAGCAACACTGTCTTTGCACAGTTTTTCATTAGTTCCCATTGGTGTTTTCATATGTCTAACATGATCAGTACAAAACCTCTTTAGCAAATTCTTAGCATATTTGCTTTGACACAAAAAGATTCCATCACTCATTTGTTTCACTTGTAAACCTAAAAAGTAATTCAATTCTCTTACCATGCTCATTTCAAAGGTAGCAGTCATGCTTTCAACAAAATCATTAACAAGTTTTTTGAGATGAAGCACAGAAAATTATGTCATCAACATAGATTTGACAAATAAGAATGTTACTTGTACTTTTTGAACAAAAAGTGTTTTGTCTACCTCACCTCTTTTGAATCCAATGTCAAGCAAATACTCCGTGAGCCTTCCACCAAGCACGAGGTGCTTGTTTCAATCCATATAAGGCCTTCTTCAACTTATAAACATGATCAGAATGATGCGGATCTTCAAATCCCTTAGGTTGTCTTACATACACTTCTTCATTCAAAATTCCATTCAAAAATGCGCTTTTGACATCCATTTGGAAAAGTTTCATTTTCATGTGACATGCAATAGCCAACAATAATCTAACAGATTCTATTCGAGCTACAGGTGCGAAGGTCTCATCAAAGTCCACACCCTCAACTTATGTATACCCTTGGGCTACCAACCTAGCTTTGTTCCTTACAATATTTCCTGATTCATCAGTTTTGTTCTTAAAATCCACTTTGTTCCAATGATATTAATATGATCAGGTGGAGGAACTAGGATCCACACATCATTCCTAACAAATTGTTCAAGTTCATCATGCATAGCATTGACCCAAAACTTATCTTTTAAAGCCTCACCAACATTTTTTGGTTCAATACTAGACACAAAGCAAGAATATCTTACCTGAGAGTATGCGGAAGTCATGCACACTAACCCACTCATCTTTCTGCAATCAACCTTTTCCTTTCTTCGGGTTTGCATTCTTTCTTGTTCATCTCCTATGATTTGTGAAGTAGGATGATTTTTCTGAATTCTACTTGGTATATCATAATCACCATCTTGTGATGTTTCTTCAGATTCATCCTGATCTTCTGTACTCTGTTCATTCAAATTTAGTGTTGGACTCAGTGTTGTGCTGGGTGATTTTTTAGGTGGGACAACACTATTGACAACACTGGAATCAGTCTGAGAATTGACAGTATCCAGCAGATCATCAACATTGTCTTCAATTATTTTTCCTTTCAGATCTGCATAATCATCAAATACCACGTTAATAGATTCAATGATAGTTCTAGTTCTCAAGTTAAACACACGATAAGCTCTACTATTTAAAGCATATCCAAGAAATAAACACTTATCGCTTTTTAAATCAAACTTAGCCAACTGCATCCTGTCATTCAACACATAACATATGCATCCAAAAACATGAAAATATTTAAGATTAGGCCTTTTTTCCATGATTATTTCATAGGACGTCACAGTAAAACCTTTTCTTAAATATACCCTATTGGATATATGACATGCAGTATTTAATGCCTCAACCCAAAATCTTTTTGCAATATTTTTCGAGCTTAACATAACCCTTGCCATCTCTTGGAGGGTTCTGTTTTTCCTTTCGGCAATGTCATTCTGCTGAGGTGTCTTAGGTGCTGAGTAGTATTCATGTGATATACCTTCCTTTTCACAAAATTGATCAAACAATGAGTTTTCAAATTCCTTACCATGGTCGGTTCGAATCCTGATAACCTTCAAGGAATGCAAGTTAGTAATCTGTTTTATCAATTTCTTGAAAGCATCGAAAGTCTCAGACTTTTCTCTTAAAAAACTTACCCATGAGTACCTTGAAAAGTCATCAACACATACAAATGAATACCTCTTACCTCCATAGCTTTCAACCTCAATTGGTCCCATCAAATCCATGTGTAGAAGTTTAAGACATCGTGTTGTCCCACAGTGTTGTAACACTGGATGAGACATACGATTTTGCTTACCTTTTTGACAATCTCCACACACATAAGGAACTCCAGTAGTCAAATTTGACATCCCACGAACAACATCATACTGGCTCAGTTTTTTCAATGCTTTGAAGTTGGCATGTCCTAACTTTTGATGCCACAAATTCAAATCATCAACCTTGGTGAATTTACAAGCAATTTCCTCTCCAAGTTGATAACAGTTGTCCGATGATCTAGACCCTGTCAAAACACAATGATTACTTTTATCAAATACTTGACACAGATTTTTATCAAATTTAACATAAAGATCATCGTCACAAAGTTGACTAATGCTAATAAGATTAGCATTTAATCCTTCAACATGTAGAACATTGTGAAGTTTAGGCAGTCCTTCTACATTCAATGTGCCTTTTCCAACAATCTTTCCATTGGCTCCTCCTCCATAAGTCACTTTTCCTTTATCCTGTTCTTCATAGTCAGAAAGATACTTCTATAATCCTGTCATGTGGCGTGAACTGCCACTGTCGAAGTACCAATGACCTGCAACATTAGTTTTCAAGGAAGTATAAACAACATTACAACTGAATTTAGTTTTTGGTACCCAAACCTTTTTCTCAATAATTTTCCTCCTGGCAGTGTTCTGGTTCAGTGTTGGCAACACTGATGACAGTTCTTGCCTGGAATTCCAGTACATATAGTCATACCTGAGTTTAAAACAATAAGGCTTGATGTGACCTTGCTTGTGATAGTAATGACAAACAAACTTCCGCTTCCTTTGCTTTTTCTTCTGAACAGAAGCTTGTTTCTTCAATGGAATTGGTTTTTCTTTTGGAATTGCAGTTGGAGCACTAGCAGACTTACTATTCTCTTTGACAAAAACAATTTTTGATGATTCTCATACTTCAAACTTGCTGTTTTGAAATCCTAGACCACCTCTATCATCTTTTTCCATTATCAGAATTGAATCCAGCTTGGTCTTGCTCGAATTAAACTTTGCAAGAGTTGCATTGGCTCTTCCAAGCTCTTCTTTAACCTTTCCAAGTTCTAAATCCTTCTTGCTCAGAACAACTTCAAGTCTAGCCACTGAAGCTTTTAGTTCACTGTTCTCCTTTGTTAAAGCAGAATTTGACTTGTTCCTTACTATCCAATCATTATATAATTCTTCATACATCTTCTGAGTATTATCCCAAGAAAGTTCTACTTCACCAGCTTCCTGATTTGAGTCTCCAGAAACAGATGCATTCAGACAGAATAAATTTTGGTTAGTGTTGTGGCCAAGTGTTGTGACACCTGTGACAACACTGTTTTTCTGTTGTACCAAAACTGACAATGCATTGTGAGTCTCTTCTTCTCCTTGTTTTGTACCCTCCTCATCTTCATCATCACTTAGGAAAGCACACATTCCTTTGCGAAGTCTGGTTGGGCACTCATTAGCATAGTGACCAAAACATGTGCACTCATGACACTTCACAGACTCAAACTTCTTCGAGATATTAAGTGTTTTTCCTTCTTTCTGAAAGTGATTTTGACTCTTTGGGGGAATGGTAGTCTGTTCTGGTCCACCGATTCTTAATGGTTTTCCAACAGCAGGAGCATTCAAAACTTTGGGCTTTTGACCAGGTTTCTTAAACTCTCTCATCCTTTTCAAGTAAGTATCAAATTGTTTGGTGAGAAGGGAAATAGAATCATCTCCTAGATCATACTCGTTTACTCCCTGTGTTAGATCAACAAAATCATGATATGAGTCGTTAGAAACTTGAAGTGCAATAGACTTACCTTTGTCCTTTTTTCCAAAATTCATCTCCAATTCATATGTTCGCAGTTAACTCATCAATTCATCCAATCCCAGAATTGATGTGTCTTTTGATTCATCAATTGCACAAATCTTCATTTGAAATCTTTCCGGCAGTGATCTCAACACTTTGCTTACAAGGCGTTCATTCGAAATAGCATCACCAAGATCAATTGCCTCATTCTTAATCTTCCTCAAGCGGCGTTCATAATTATCGATCGTCTCACTCTCTTCCATCCTCAAGGTTTCGAACTGAGTAGTGAGAATCCTTCTTTTGGTTCGACGCACACTTTCAGATCCTTCACAGTGCATTTGAAGTTTTTCCCAGGCCTGTTTAGCACAAACACAATTAGTGACTATTGAAAACATATTAGACTCAAGAGAAGTAAATATAGCATTAAGGGCTTTGTTGTTCATATTCGAAGCAGCACTTTCATCGGCGTTCCAATCCGTTTCTGGTTTGAGTGGAAAGTCTCCTTCCCCATCAGTTCTTCTTGGTGGATTCCAGCCTTGTAGTACACGTTGCCATGCCTTTTCATCAATCGACTTGATGTAGACACGCATCCTAACTTTTTAGATAGCATAGTTGGATCCATCCAAGATTGGAGGACGTTGAGCAGTTCCTGAATAAGATATCTCCATTGTGATGTCCTGTCAAACACAAAAACAGAATCACACTTAGTATCGTCAAGTGAATGTCTCTGACGCCACTTGTAAGGTTTTGGACAGTATGAAATTACAGAAATACCAGAAATCACTTTTTGAGTGTGTGTTATCTGTCAGTATTGTCAACACTTCACGATAACACTATGCAGCAGAATAATTAACTAACAGTAAAAGTAAATAACAACACAGATAATTATGCACAAGTATCAAGTACTTGTGCGATGCCTCATGGAGAAATAATCACTAGAAAAATAAAATCAGTTTACAAAAACCAACTAGTGATTGTTTTATGAAAAACCTACTTTTCATAACAGATTGAGAAAATAAATGACTTCCTAAAAACTAGTAAGAACTAGAATAAAACATCAATAGGAAGTACTAAGCCGAAAACAAAAACCAAAGAAACACTTTCTGAACAACACTTCACTCGTGTGTTCTTCAGTGTTTCCAACACTACTCGGCAACACAGTAACACAGCAACGATCACTCCAGAAATTCTTCAACAATTGATCTTCAAAGCTCTAGAATTTCTGCAGTAATTCTCTATGTATTTTGCTCTCTACTTTTTCCTCTCTTGATCTCTCTACTTGTTTTCCCTCTTCACGCTTATTTCTGATCGGTCCATGCACCTTTTTAAATAGATCTTCAATATGTTTCCATAAATAAGAACCTACAAAGCATGAAAACAATATATCGTCAGAATCAAATATTTCGAATCAAGATATAACATAAATTACCAATTTAAAACTTGTCTAAGAAAGACAAAACTATAAATATGAAAATTGAATGCAATAAGAAAATAATTTAAAAGACATGTGCACGATAAGATCTTTCAGGTTTTTAAATTCTCGATCTTCTTCATCGACCACTTCCTACAATACCCAATGAAAAGAAACATTGAGTCCTCGAGTAGTAAAAGACATCCTATATATGGAGATAAATCATTAAATGAATTCTTTAAAAATTTAGTTCTCTCAACAGTCTCATATGTGCTCTTCACTGATACAAGCAACACAAGTCATTGTAAATTTGTCCGACCTGGTATTCGCCACGAAACCTCACTCTTTTGAATGGGTGCCATTTAGGATTTTTCAGTTTTTTCTGCCATTCAGAGCAAAATTGTGCGGCCTTCATATCAGCATTTGCAGCAGTGTATCTCAACCTGCATTCCTTCAGAAAAGGCTTGACATCAATTTCCCCTATCCTCTTCACTCCGAAATCTCCTTCGCCGTTATCCAACCTCTTATGCTGCAAAACCTGAGAATATTGAACAAGATTGATTCAAGCATTGTTGGACTTACATTTTTAAATTAGACTGCTTTAATGCGATAAAGATAACAATACCGAAATTAGTTCTTTGCGAGCATCTTGCAGCTCATCGTTGCTCAGTAGCTCTTTAGTAAGGAGTTGTTGATTTAAATCTACAAGACCATCGACCTCCTCAATTTTCTCCTTTAAATTCGCTTCCAGCTCTTCGGTTTTCATTTTCTTAGCATCTAACTCAATCTTAAGTTCCACCTTTCTCTTTAGGGACTCTTCCTTCTCCCTCTGCAGATAGAAATATTAATTCACTCGTTCCAGCTCAGAAAAAGGGAAGCAACAATTTAGTTCAGCATGCAGAATCATGCATATGATCTATTCATACAAATACCAATATTCACCTTTAAATTCTCTTCCAGATCTTTGGTTTTCTTTTTCATAGCATCTAACTCAATCTCAAGTTCCACTTTCCTCTTCAGAACCTCTTCCTTCTCCCTCTGCAGATATTCAAGCATAGAATATATTAATATTATTAATTCACTTGTTCAAGCTCAGAAAAAGGGAAACATCAATTGATCAGTTCAACATGCATATATAATCATACATAACTATTCATATACATGTTCTCCAATGACAATTAGTACCTTATGTTTCTTGTATTGATGTAGCCCTTCTCCGCCTTTTCGTATTCCCCCAAAGCCCTCAATGAAATGAGAGAATTTTCATACTCGAAGCAATCTCGAGTCAGAACTATCGACCAAATTTGGAAGCTGCATGCATAAAAAATGTGATGTACTTGTTACAGTACTTGAAATTCAAAGGAATAAAGAAAGAAAGAAAGAAATGAGAACATTATGGGGAAAAAAATGCTAAGTTTCCCGTGCTTGGAAAGCACGGAGGTCTCCGGCTGCATAGAAGTTGAGGCACTTGCCCCCGTATCACTTGTATACCTACTGCCATTCACACGAGTGCCCTTTGATTAATCTCTCTCCTGTTCCTTCTGATCACTGGCGTTTCTGGGCTTATTTAGCAGTAGTCTTTATCACTGTTTTACAAGTTGCACGTCAAATTATATAAATATTATTAATGTATTTTGGAAAAAAAATTTTCAAATCAATTAGAAGGATGATTTTATAATTTCATGTGTAATGTGTAATCCAATGTGTAATTCATTATGTACATGTAGTATTTCCCATCCAACAATATCTCCATCACTGTATTAGCTTCAAAAAATTATTAAGACCGAAAAAAGCAAAAGTCGTCTAACTACAATTTTGTTCATAAAAATTACTAGATGACACGAAAACTCACTATCCAACATTGACATCACAGAAACTCAGCTTCCCTCGCTCGTGTTAAAAAGAAGATGATTTGTAATCTTAGCCTATCAGATTAAGATTACAGAATCAAGGTTGGCGGAATTAAACATATTTTGTAGGATTATCCAATTTGCTACACAAGTTGAATCGAATTGGAAGCTAAATAAGCACGATATTTGCTTATTTGAAGGCCACGTCGCATATGCATGCACGGAGATCGAGTCCACTTTACTCACATTGAGGAATTGAAGTCGGTCGACAAGTGGCAATGAACTTGACCACGTCTTTGATGATGCAACAATTCAAATCACCGCCTATCTATCGCTGAAATGCTTCGTTAGTTTGTTATAAAAATTGACAAGTGTTTTGTATAAATTTTTGGAAAAATTGTTTTTTTGGTTTTTTATGTTTGTCACTTTGAGATTTTAATTATTTCTATTTTTAAATTTAAGTTTTAATTTGCTATCTTTATTTTTTTTTGGCAATTTTAGTATTTTTTCCGACTTGAGCTAACGTGACACCAATTCAGTGCTGATGTGGAGCTGAGGTGTACAATGCCACGTAAGAATTTTTTAATAAAAATGACCGAAATTGCCAAAAATCAAAACATGTAGGACTAAAACTGAAATGTGAAAATATAGAGGACCAAAATCGCAAAGTGACAAATATACGGGACTAAATTTACAATTTTCCCTAAATTTTTTTAAATAATATTATTTTATTTTAGTTTGTTATAAATGTGGCGTTTGAGATTGATTTTAGAAAAATATTTTTTATTTATTTATTTATTTTTGTAAAATTTAAAATTTTATGAAAGAAAAGTTTTGAAATGCTTAATAGCAATAATTTCAAACACTGCCAGATAATGGTTCAATATTTGTAATGTATTTCACGTTTTCTACTGCACGGGTGAATACCAAAAAGAAATTGAGAGAAGTTTTGAGTGCTTTGTAAATTCAATACAATTGTAATGCAAGAATTACATTTTGATAGATTCTCTTCTTTTTTAAAAAAATAATAATAATACATTTTGATATGTTAGGTATACTTGCGGTTTATCCTAAATTTGTGTAGAAATTATGTTGTTTATGGTATTATAACACCAAAGACAACATGCAGTGGAATTAATGAAACATAAATATATGATTAAAAAAATAAATAAGACCAAAGATAATTATGTACGAGTAAAGAATACTCATGTGAGTGCTTAGGGCTAAAGAATAACTAAGAAAAAGTAGATCAGTTTTACAAATTAATACTAGTGATTTTATGGAAAAAAAAACATTAATCCTAAATTTCTCAACAAGTTGAGAAATCAAACTTGCATCCTAAATAATGAGAGTATTAAACAAATCAGACGCAACTCTCGTAAGCCTAAATTGAAGAACATAAAAAATAGTCGAACAATACTATGCACTAATTGTTGTCTCCGATGTATTCAACTCCTACGGCAACAAAGAGACAACAACAACGATGACTGCAAAACTTATTCAAAATCTTCGAATTCTTCAATGTGATTTTATCTAAACGCTCTCTGAATTCTCATATGAAGTTCATGTTTATTTGTGCACAAAAATCATTTACTTATAGATGAGCGTCCAAGTATGAAATTTTTTTTCTTGTTGAGCCCTACACAAATAAGAAAACAAGTCTTTCTTAGGAACATGACTTTTTTAAATATATCTTGATAATAATTAATAACTATTAAAATAACTTAAATATATTGATATGTTTGGTATTATAAGATTTTTTTATTCCAAAATTATCAAAAAAGGTATAATTTTATGAAATTAATGTTTCGAGTTATACATATACGAAAATAGATTTAGAATAAACCTATATTAAAAAATAAAATTATTTTAATATTTTACTTTAGAAAAATTTATTTGATTTGGAAATTTTTTAAAATAATATTTAATATTTAATGGGTTGAGGATATGATGGAGATTTATAAAATATTCAAGGATATTTTACAGATATAAAATGTTAAAATAAATTTTTTTTGAAAAAAGTAACCCCTCTTACTTTTTTTAAAAATAAATTATAAGCTGTTAGCTTATTTTGACAGCTTATAAGCTGTTTTTTAAAAAATTTTATCATACACAATTCTAGAGCTTAAAAATTTATTTAAAGAAGCTTTTAAGCTCTCTCAAACACCCTCTAAAGTGTTTGTATTAAAAGAAATTAATAGTTTTGGTATTTGGATAATATTAAAAAGTCTTCTTTTAACTTTCAAATAGAAGTACCGATGATAAAAAAAAAAAAAAATCAGAAATTCTAACTATAATTTAATAACAAGTTATATTTTGAGCCTTTTCTAAAAAAAACAACTTCCTTAACCAAACAATAAGATTATCAAGGAAAAACAATTTTTTTATATAAAAAAAATTTGTTTTTCGGTTGACTGTTCCCACAAAAACACTGTATATAGGTCTTTTACAAGGAATATACATGATTTCTTTCTTCAGAAAGATGATGTTGAGCAAGTGATCACGGAGGAAACAGCGAGTCGAAAACTGAATGTGTTGGCGTATTGGAAGGAAAGTGTCCTGCCATTGAGGAGCGGCTTGCCGTCGTTAACGAGGCAGTCATTGTATTTGAGACGCTTGAAGACTCGAGGGTTGACTAGCCGAGCCGAGCTAAACCAGCCGCAGCTAAAATGGATATGGGAGATGCTATGGCAGCTTGATGATGAGCACACATTCGTGATCTCCACGGCGTATGTCGGGATTCCGCTGGGGAGAGGCTCGCTCGGGCTTTGAGCTATAGAGATATCGGATTTCGAGCATCGTTTGCGGTCCGGTTCCACCGTCGAATCGTTCTGTGTTCCTACACCATTGATTCCCACACTTTGGTTAGTGCTGCTGCATGCCATGCATGTGTACGTACGTACGTGAAGAAATTAATTAGATCCATGCATGCTAGTTGTTTATTCAACAATTAGAAATAAAATTTTGGACAAATCCAAGATCTATATCTATATATATATATATATATATGATATTCTATGCTACATCGAGAGAGGTATATTCCTTTTAGTGTTTTTTTAGATGTTCATGCAAACATCACGCTAAAAATACTAAATGTTTGCGTGAACATCTCACTGAAAAAAAAACATGTTGAACCCATATATTAATAACTTTTTTGGTTTTTTAACATGATATTCGCACAAAAAATAAGGTGTAACTCTATTGGTATAGCATAGACCAACCTATATATATTTATATACCATTCAATTCAACAAATTAAAATGGAGAAATATTGGAAGAAGAATTAAGAAATCAAACACACCGTGCACTGACACACACGTATACCTGAGCAGGCTACAGATGTTAGAATAAACAATAATATTATGACAGAAAAGAATGGAGTGATTCGTCGCGGTCGCGGATTCATTTTTACTATATATCTGTGACAACTGCTCTGCTTCGATTGGTCTTAGGTTGATATATAGCTTGAATTTCTAAAAAGGTTTTCAAATTATACCTATATATATATTAATGAAATTTGGCCCGACTATTTTTTAAAATTACCTTTTAATATTATGTTAAAGTGAAATTATATCCTTTAGCTATTTTTAAAAAGGTTTTCTATAAATTTCTCTATAGCTACTTGCATTTATTTTACATACAAATTTATTTTGTTTTTTATTTAATTTATACTAATAAGAGAGTATTTGCAATGACTAAAAAAAATGATTGTTAGATTTTGATTTAAAATTATTTTTTTTGTATTTCTTAAATCCAGATTATGTGTTAGTTTATGCTTATAAAATTAATTGAATTTTAAAAACTAGTCATATGGTGTTTATGATTATCTAAAAATGATTCTAATAAAATGGTAAATATTAAAATCACTATAATAACTTATGATAAACACTATCCAACTTTATTTTTAAAATTTTTCACATCTGTTTTTAAACACTTCAAAATTTTTTAATTTTCTTAACTTTTTTATAATCTATAAATTTAATCAATTCTACAAAAAACATAATCTTTTGCAAACACTATCTAATAAAACTTTAATAAAATTATACAATTTATTATGAATTAGTGTGTGTGTGTGTAAGCGTTTTTTTTTTAGAAAAATTGAAATATCGGTAAATTTGCTTTAAATCTCTAAATAAAAAATTAACTTCAGATTCGGTCTTTATTAGAAAAAAATATGTGCACTCTCTGATTAAAAAAAATATTTATGTATCCTCCGGGTCACATGTTTTTCTTAAAAAAAGTCGATACTAAACGCTAAAATATAACACTAATATATGATTTTGAGTACTAGTTATTGTTGTAAATCTGTTACTAATATATGATTTTTAATTTGAGTAACCAAACTTGTGTTGTAAGTATTGAGATTAATAAAGTTGTTCAAATTACTCAAAATCTTATTTTTTATCAAATCTAAATCACTAAGTGATCATATCACATATTAATATTATATTTTAAATATTTGTATTGATTTCACCTGTGAAAAAACATGTGTACTCGAAGACTTTAAAAATATTTTTGTATAGATCAAAAAGTACAAACACGTTATTATTTTATACCGACTGAATGCAAAGTTGAGTTTGAATTATTTAAGAATTTAAACCAAATTTACCTTTTGCGAAATATGTAATATGATTATAGTGTATTTTCAAATAATAATAATGATAAATATGTAATATGATTATAGTGTATTTTCAAATAATAATAATGATAATTGGCCGGCGATTATGATAAGAACAAATTATTTAACTCAACATGCATATCCCACTTTTTTTTAACGCTTTAATGAAGATCCCATTAAATTAAGGTGTAACTGGAATACTTGACATGATTACTCGTGGAAAATTAGAACATTCGTGTTCGATCGGCTAACGTACACAGATGCCTGTCTATTTGATCCTCCAATAAATGACGTGGAGTAAATTTGAGTTAATATCGATTTAATTATAAAACATTTGAAAAGTATAGTATATATATGTTTTCTAAGACATTTTGGAGTAATATCTAAGCAAATTTTCAATTTTCGTACTTGATGTCTGTCGATGGTTTGTAATCAAAATTGAGTTGTAGATTTGGATCTATTTATAATGTTTTGTAATTCACAAATTTTTTTTTTTGTTTTTTTGCAAAACGGTGACAAATATTTTATTCAATCCGATTTATGAAAAAATATTTTATAGATGGAATCGATGTATATCATAAAAAATGATTAAAATATGACAATAGAAAAAAGCCCATGATAATATCAATGTTTTTGTTGTAGTGTTTGATTGATAATAGAAAAAATATATATTAAAAAAGTCTAAAAAAATAATATAGATCTCAAATTAAGATTATAATATGATAGCATAAAACATCAAAATCAAACACGATTCGACATCCACCTATACTTTTGAATTCAGATCCACTAATATTAAAAATATCATGTGATCTTATCTTACTCTTCTTAAATACAAAAAAAAAAACATGGAGCAGATGATAGAATATTTAGAATTATAATACATATAATGCTATTCAATTTTATACATGCAGCATATATATTTTAGTTTGCAAACCGTCATATAGAACAACTGGAGGTGAAATAAGTCGCAAAATCAACGCAAATACCATATTAATTAAGCATTCACCAAAATATACAAAAACAAGATAAATAGTTGACATTCAACAAGTCCTTAATTAACCAAAATACAAAAAAAGTGTTTTTACTTTGAATCACTCAAAACAAACCACAAATCTTCTATTGTGCGCTATGCTCCTTTTCTCCCTTCGAACAATTCCTATTAGCATGTGTTTAACGTCCAAAATAGCTTGTTTCTTTATAATAATAAGCATGAACTCAAACTGATGTCTGATAATAGATGAGAAGAATCAATGCATGTAAGTACTGTGAGAATTGAAAGGAGTTATAGGGATAGATCGATGCACCCGATGATCTCTTTCATATGTTAGACCGAGCAGGGGATTTTCGTCATCTGAATAAGTGACTGATGATCTCCTGCAAAGTAGATTTCCTGTTAGCCATGTAGTTCCACAACTCATTTGTAACGTATCGGGTTCTTCAATGTTCAAACACACACATGCATGTGCTCTTCACTAACAAGTAGATATATACTATACATTTCTAGGGGGGGCTGTAAATTTAGCATAACACAGACTGATTGTGTAAGACCTGATTGTCACCGTGAAGCATGACGATTTTGAAAGGGTGCCACTGAGGATTCTTCAGTTTTTCTTCCCATTCGAAGTAAAGTTCAGAAGCCTTGGTGTCAGCGTATGAAGCGGAGTATCTGGCCCTGCATGATTTCAGGAAAGCCTCATGATCCATTTCAGCTCCCAACCTCTTCAAACCAAAATTTCCATCGTCGTAGTCGTAGTCATAGGCATAGTCAAATTCCTCATCGCCATAGTCATAGCCATCGCCATAGTCATCGCCAAAGTCATAATAATAGTCATAGTGATCACCGTCACCATCAACATCAACGTCATTGTCACCGCCATCGTCATCGCCACCGTCGTCGTCATCATCATCATCATCATCATCATCATGGTCATGGTCATTGTCATTGTCATTGTCATCGCCATCGCCATCGCCATCGCCATCGCCGTCGCCGTCTCCATAGTCATAGTCATAGTCATAGTCGCCATAGTCATCGCCAAAGTCATAGTCATAGTGATAATCATCATCGTCGTCATCGTAATAGTCATAGTTATCGTGATAGTCCCAGTCAAAGAACTCATTGTCACTACTATCGCACATCTCAATCAATAATTAATTAAAATAAATCAAGAAAATCTATCTACGCAAAAAAGTTGCAAATATGTAAGCACGAGGATTAATATATATGGATTAATATGACGCGACCTTCCATCTCCCTCCAATAAATGGCGTGGCTTTAATAAATATATTATATATAAATTATAATTTTGAATATTTATTAAAAACAAAATTTTATATTTAGAGAACAATAAATATAATATTTTTATTAATAATTTTTTTTCAATAAATATTTTTTTTATATATTTGTCATAAGTAAAAGTATAAAATTTATAAATCAAATATCAAAACTATTATTTTTTGGAAAAATTGCAAATTTAGTCACGTATATTTGTCACTTTGAGATTTTGGTCCTTTATGTTTTCACATTTCAGTTTCAGTCCGGTATGTTTCGATTTTTGGCAATTTCGGTCTTTTTTCTTCGAAAATGCTGACGTGACACTGTACACGTCAGGTCCATATCAACATTGAATTGATGTCACATCAGTGCCACATCGGAAAAAGAACTAAATTAAAGTTGCCTGAAAAATAAAGATAGCGAACTAAAACTACAATCTGAAAATATAAAGGACCAAAATCGCAAAGTGACAAATATACATAACCAAAAAAGCAATTTTCCCTTATTTTTTCATCTATAAGTTGACTCACGAGTAGAGCTTGAATGAAGTTTCGAATAAGTCATGAACGAGTTGGTTCATTCGCATCACTAATCGTCCTGCATGATAATAAATATCAATATGAAATTTTGGTTTATTTGATGCGACTTTCCATCTCCCTTGAAAGGCTAAAGTGGGGGAGTCGTTTGAGGTCTGATGACAGAGTGGCGGTTCATTTTATGCGACCTTCCATCTCCCTCCAATAAATGTCGTCGCTTAAATTGATTTTGACGGATGTTAGAGGTATAAATAAAATTATACGTTGTGTTTGAAATTACATTTAATTTATTTTGGAAATAATTTTTTCTAATCAAATAAATTAAAAGGATAATTTTTTAATTTTATGTACAGTGTGTAACTCAATATATAACTCAATATATGCATATATAGTTTTCCATTGATTTTTATGCTCTTTTTATAGCTATATATAATATAATATAATATAATATAATATAATAATATAATAGAACCAAGGGGAGGGGAACTCTGGAAAGTTTGGTTTTTGACTCATTTATCATCCAGAGTCTTTTTTATATATCAGCAGATTCTTTTTTATATATCAGAAAATGTGCACAAACTATGCGTGTGTGGTCAATATGACATAAATCAAATTGATTGCACTTTTGTGAAAAGTGGGTACAGTTATTAATAATGTGATATAATGCAATTTTCAAAATGCAAGTTAGTTTTTTTTAGTTTTTTCACCTATTTTTACCCTTTTTAAAAATGTAAATGTAAATATATAAAATTTTAAATAACTACCAAGGGTTAAATGGTAAATATACTTTGGTGTCATCAAAACCTATCAAAATGGTTTTTAAAGATGGTTCAAATTTTATAAAATAGTAAAGATATACATCTTATTTAAGTTTTTATTTTAACAGTTAAATGAACTTAATAAATATAAATTATGAAAATAAATATTAATTAAAATTTAATTTTTTATTTAGATAATAATATAATATTTTTATTAAAATTTATAATTTTATTTCAATAAATAGATTTTTATATAATTATCATAAATAAAAGTATAAAATCTATATATCAAATATCAAACTATTTATTTTTATTTTATATAAAAGCTATTAACAAATCCCGTTAATGAACGAACGAGCCAAATTTCGTAATGTTTGAGTTTGATTCGTTTATATTAACGAGACTTATTAAACAAACTTGAACAAATTTTTATAAAATCAAGTTTCGAATAACTCATTAATGTCTGGTTCATTTGCATCCATAATCCTCGTATATCACAATAATTTTATTGATCCTCGTGTTTCCATGAAATTTTTACTATTTTTTATTTTTAGGATTAAGATCAATGACAGAGTAAATAAATTTTTTGTTTTATTAAAATATTATTTAAAAAAGCTAAAGTTTTTTAAAGAAATATTTTATTCCTTAAAATCGTACTATTTTGAAAAAGATTTTATTTAATATCTTTTGACTTTCTTGGACATGAAGTTATTTATTTCTTTGATTAACTTGATTTGAGATATGATTAAGTTTATCAGAATATTTTATTATCTTATCTCTATTGATTTAATTCTTTTATTTTGTAGATTTATCTTGATCTAAAAGGAAAAAGATCTAGAGTTCTATGTCTACAAGGAAAGTACTATAATGAAGGAATCTAGTCTATATATTGAAGAAAAGAAATCGACCAAAATAAGAGCGTTTTCTGAGAGCTTGAAATACGTACATTGAAGAAATAACTGAAGAAGCTTTGATCGATTGATTGTGAGTTGAAGCCTTGAAGGACACTCGAAGATTGGTGATCAAGAAGTGTGCGGATCGTGTGATTGTGGTTTCAACATATTTTTCTCCTTATTTCGTTTTCGTTATTCTATTTTATATAGAATGTTTTTCGGAGAAATTTTATTGTTTATTTTCTCACTTGTTTTTGAAATTTTTTTTTACAATAATCACTAGTTTTAGGGTTTGTAAAACTCTTTGAAAGTTTTCTAGTGAAGTTTTGCCCTGAGGCGCTGCAAGAGTATTTTATACTCTTGCTTAATTTATTTGAGTCTATTTATTTGGTTGCTAGTTTATTCACGCTTTAATTTTATTCCGCTGCAAATTACTCAAAGTGTTATAGTAGGTATTGTCAACACCTTGTGACAACACCTCAAACAGTTTATGTGCAACCCATATTCTCTTACAAGTGGCATCAGAGCCATATTCTTGATACACTAAGAACTGATCTTGGTTTGCTTATTTTATTATAGGGAAAAGATGGACTCATCTTCTGTTGCGAACTCGTTCTTGAAACCTCCAGTTCTTGATGGCACGAATTATGCACTATGGAAGAATATGATGCGATATACTATTAAGGCTATGGATGTCCGTGCTTGGCAAAGTATTCTGACCGGTTGGACTCCTCCAACAATGCGAGATGAAGATGGAGACTATATCATCAAAAAAGAAGAAACTTGGACTACCGAGAAAACATAAAGTTCAAGCTATAATGCTAAAACACTCAATGCAATTTTTGCGACTGTGGATATGAGGATGTATGGGATCATATCTGACTGCACTATTGCTAAGGATGCATTGGATGATCTTCAGGAACACTGTGAAGGAACTGATAGCGTGAGAAGAACAAGATTGAGACTGTTAAACACAAGATTTGAAAATATCAAGATGGATGAGAATGAGACTATTGCTGATTATGATAAGAAACTTAGGAAGATAGCTACAAAGGCGCATGCTCTTGGAGGACCTATTGCTAGTGAAGCCATGGTGAACAAGGTTCTTCGATCCTTACCTAAAAGATTCAATGGGAAGATTTGGGCGCTTGAAGAAGTAAAGGATACTTCAAAGATGAAGATGACTGAACTAATAAGCATTCTTCAAGTTTTCGAGATGAACAATAAAGAACAGGAGAAGGATAAAGGAAAATCAATAGCTCTTCAAGCTGTGAAACCTTCATATGAGGACTATGTTCAATTTTATCAAGAAGTTCATCAATCTGATTTAGAAGATGATTCGATCTCTCTCATGACTAAGAAATTCAATGATTATCTGAAGAAGATGAAAGAGTCAAGGAAGATGGATCAAAAACTCAAGGCTCCAATGTTCTCCAACAAGCCCCTAATGATTACTAGACCAGAACAATCACCAAAAAAACCTGCTGATACTCCTAAGCCTCGACTGATGTTGGAAGAGAAGAAGAAGTTTGTCTCAAAGAAGTTGGACACTGTTCAATGTCATGTTTGTCAAGGTTTTGGACACTACGCAAATGAGTGTGCCAAAACTCTTAGAAAAGGAATGAACGCATCTTTGAGTGATGAAGAGTCTGAAGAAGAAGAACAGGAAGATGAAGAGAGTCATACTGCCTTATCTGCCTTACTCGAAAGCAAGAAGAAGTTTCAAGTCAATCCTTTAGGTGTTGCCGCAGGTGTTGCCACACCTGGCCGCAACATCTCCCAAAGGTCAGTTTGTTTGAATTCATCTGTTACTGATAATATGTGTAATAATGATACAGGTGAAGAGACAATGTCCTTGGAAGAAGCCCAGATGATGTTTGAAGAGTTACATACTGATTGGGTTGAAAGAAATAAGATGAATTCTATCCTTTCAAAGGAAAATTCTGATCTAAAGGCTGATGTGTCAAGACTGGAAGTCATGCTGAGTAAGAAAGACATGGAATTAATTCAAGTGAAGAAAGAACTCGGAAAGGCAAAAGCTACATTGGCTAAGTTTAATTCAAGCACTTCCAAGATTGATTCATTACTTATGATGGGAAGAGATGGTACGGCTGGTTTAGGTTTTGAAAACAGAATATTTGAGATTGGTGAAAGTTCGAAAGGCCCTGTGTTTGTCAAGGAAAGTAGCAGTACAGAAAGGTCAAGCAAAAAAGCCTTACCAGTTGATCCTCCAAAACCAAAGCCACAGCCTACTGCCTCTTCAAAGTCTAGAAGGAAACGTAAGTACATTTGTCACTACTGTCATAGACCTGGTCACATTAAACCGTACTGTTTTAAGCTGGAGGAAGACTACAGGTATAGATCTGCATCAAAGGTGTTGCCTAAGGTGTTGCCAACACCTCCCCACAACATTCCTAGAAACAGATCTTATGTAAGAAAGATTTGGGTACCAAAAGCTAATATTCAATGTCATATGATTTATACTGCTTTGAGAACTAATGTTTCAGGTGCATGGTACTTTGATAGCGGTAGCTCTTGTCACATGACAGGTTCCAAGAAGTTTCTCACTGATTATGTTGAACAGAAAAGTGGAAAAGTAACCTATGGTGGAGGTTCAAAGGGAAACATTGTTGGAAAGTGAACTCTAAATGTTGCTGGTCTGCCCAAGCTTCAAAATGTGCTTCATGTTGAAGGATTAACCGCGAATCTAATAAGCATAAGCCAACTTTGTGATGATAATTTGCATGTACAATTTGATAAGAAATTATGCAAAGTTTTTGATGAATCAAATCTCTGTGTCATGACAGGTACTAGGTCATCCGACAACTGCTATCAACTCGGAGAAGAGATGGCTTGTAGACACACCAAAGTTAATGAGTTTGATCTATGGCATCAAAAATTGGGTCATGCAAATTTCAAAACATTAAAGAACTTGAGTAAGTTAGATGTTGTAAGAGGTATGCCTAACTTAAAATCTGGTATTTGTAAGGCCCTGAAATTAATTATTTTGGGATTAGTGGAATTTATTAATTATTAGAATTTAACTGAAGGGAATTAGTTGAGCCGAGATGGAATTGATTTGATTTGGAGTTTCAGGGACCGGTTTGCAATTAACACAGTTGACTAGTCTATGGGGTATTATTGTTATTATCTAATCTATATCTCACCATCACTCTCCTATCTCCCCTCACCACACATCGACAGAGAGAGAGACCGAGAAGCCACGTCCAACGATTCTCAAGCTTTTCTTCCGTCCGATTCGCTCGATCCGACGTCAGATTTTGACTCCGAGTTGAGTTTTACGATCACCGCAACGAGGGCTTCATTCTGACGTAAGTTTTTCTATGATCCACGAACTTTGAATTTTGTTGGGTTGTTAGAATTTGATAATCTTCGAGTATGTTGTGCTTGATCTAGCATAGATCGTGTATTCGAAGTCGGATCGAAAAAAGATCGAAGTTTGGATTTTATATGATTTTAGAGCTTAAATTCGAAAATGGGTTGTTGGATTTTGGTTGAATTTGGTTGTTCTTGATGGATTAAAAGAGGATATGAGTTGTTTAGAATTGTTTGATGATGTTGATGATTTTTGGTTCGACCGTTTATAGCCGTTATGCCGTCGAAATCGAGTTTTGAACTATCGATTGTTTGTTTCGGTTTGATTTCTGGGTTTGGTTGGGTTGTTGAATTGATATCGAATCCGTATGTTCAACATTTCAGATTTGGGTTGACGATTCGGGTTTGGAACAAACTTGGAAGTTTGAATCGATTCGAGAATTGAAGAACGGTATAGTATTGAACTTCTTATATGCCTTGTTTTGATTCGATTCGATTTTTGATTGAGTTCGTTGTTATTTTCATATATGAATCCTCGACGAACTTGGAAGAGATAAGAAGACGACAATTGAATGAATGGGACATCAACTCGAATTTGAATTAATTCGAGTGCCCAAAAGAAATCACATACTTGAATGCTAATTGAATTATTTGATTTTATTTGAATGAGTTTTATTGCACTTGCATACATCTTGAGTCGAAGATTCGATTCGTTTTGAACTTAGACGATTTAGGGAACTATATTGAAGTGGTCTTGGATTTTGAGTTTTTTCATGTACCAGAATACTTCTTATAGTTGCTCTAAAGTCTAGGGGTTTGAGTTGAACAACATCCACCCCAAATGGGTGTGTCGGTGAGTTGTTTGTGAAAACTTGACCCCGGGATCCCAACCTAGTACCGATTGATTTTGATTATCCGATTAGATAATCCCGAGTTTTGAAGTCATGCATTGCATTTTAATGCATTTCGAGTTGAGTGTTGATATGCCTTTTTGAATTGATTGACTCGTTGTTTTATATAACATGATTTGTTATATTATTTGAAATTGCTTTATTTGTCTCTTTTACTGGGAATTATATTCTCACCGGATTATCCGACTGTCGTTTTGTTTGTATGTGTACTTGACGGCAGGTGGGACAGGATTGAGTCAGAAGCTGCATGACTAGATCGAGTTGGAAGTGATACAGTGAGACACCTTTTAGAAGTTCATTCTTTTAGAATTCTTGCATTATAGGGTTATTGGAGTTTCATGTTTTGAATCATGTTTAGGAAACTCGAATTTATTTTGATTAGTCGAACGAACCCTATTGTCGAACTTGTTACTGTATTTTGGACAGAACTTTGATTATGGCTTGTTCTAATATTGGATTTGAATTGGGATTGGAATGCATGTTCTGCTGTCAAATTCTTTAAAATTTTTTGGTGTAGCAGAGCACGGACCCCGTGCCCTTTTTGTGTAAGGGTCCGTGTAAGCGGCAGAGAGTTGGCTTTTTAGTGTATTTTGGATGTACGGACCCCCTTTCGGAAGTGGCACGGGGTTCGTGTCCCCTTTTTGTTCATGCCCAGACCCGTGCACGAAGGGTGCACGGGGTCCGTGCATTTATTTCCAAAAAAAAAATATATTCTTTTGGCATTTGATTAATGATGTTTAATTATTGATTATTCGTTACTTGCCGATTAAAAACGGGGTCTCACATTAAGTGGTATCAGAGCGATAAAATTCTTGGATTTGAACTAGAGTGAGCGGGGTAGATCGAGTTCGCATGAATTGAATTCTCGCATGTGATTGATTTTTTTAAATGATTTATTTAAGATACATGCGAGCATGCTTTATTGATTCTTAAATTATTTGAATTACATGACAATGTGATTTAAATTTTAAAGCATGAATTACTTGAAATATGAATTGTATTTTAATTTTGGATCCGAGTTCCACCATCTGCTTGAGCTAGCAGATCAGAGTTTGTCTGCGAGGTGATTTTAGAATCCGGTTGAGATCTGGAATTCAGTGATTTGTAGTTTAACGAGGTTATCAAACAGAGATGTGGAACACCGAATTTTGAGATGGAGATTCGGTATCCTTTTCATACCGAACATCAGAATTTTCTCCTGAAGAATTTTAGCAGACGACAACTAGCAGTTACTCCTTCGACTGATCTAGATTGTACCACTACTGCACTGTTAGATGTCACTCTGACACCGATGGAAGTACTACCAAAGAGGCTTTAGTCTTTTAGATTATCGATTTTGAAGAGTATTGAGAATGCTGTTGAATGCAGAAGTTGAATAGAAGAGATCAATCAGTTGGGTGATTCTCTGAACTACACAGATGACCGGAGAATTCGGTTAGTGTGGTACCAACTTAGTGGATTGATAAAAATTGGTAGAATTTGAAGAAGAGAGCATTAGGGAATCGAGGTTCGATCATTTTCATTTAGAATCCGCTTTCATCCAAATTTCTTCGACAGATTCGTTTTCACCGTTTGATCAGAGTATGCTTCCAGGTCTGTCATCAGCCCGTACACACTTCCAGAGTTCGTCTTCATGATATTATTCGAAGTTCTTTGAAGGGAATTGCCTTGTGTCTTTAGCTCCGACAGAGATTCTAGCCGTTTCAGTTGCTCCTTTTAGCTGCAGTAACAGAATCTATGAGAACTTAATCATAAGATGAATCAATCTTCGAGGCAACAGATTCTAGTTGTACTCTTGAAAGGGCCCATGTCCTGATTTATATTTAATGATCAAACAACCAGGATTAATTAATGTAAACAGCGAAAACGAGTTAAAAATCTGCATTTTAGGCCTACAGAAAATTCGGCATGAGCTATTCGTAAATAGGACATCCCAAAAACCTGTACAACACAACCAGCAATATATACTCGAAAATAGATTCAAAACTCCAATTTACAAACCTATAGCCGCACTGGCCAGGACTAAACACATGCAGAGCCGGCAAAACTCGATCACACAAATAAAAATCCAAAACAAAGTCCAAAACTATCGATACAGATACACAGGGCATCATCCCGACAAATATAAAACTCGCTAAACTGATATATACATATATCTGGGAACGCGACTCCACGCTCGACTCACTGGGTACCACTAGATGACGCTCCACCAGATGCATCAAATCCCCCTGGATAACCTGCTATGGAATCACAAACAACCACAACATAAAAGAAAACAGGGGTCGGACCCCAGTACGACGAACTAGAAAAATTACGACAAATATAACTGACATGCATAAAATTAAGTACAATGCAATGAAATGCAATGCAATGCGTGACAGGTATCAATAGAATAACTGATACCAAATGGAGTCCAAATAATCATATCACGATAATCTCAGTGGCCACCCGTGCCAGGAACGCAGCAGACCTCGAATCATCACTGCTAATCCATACACGTAGCATCGAAGGGTGATAGGAGAGACCCGTCCAGCCTCATGCTGTCATCAGGAGTGTCGTACGTAGCATCGGAGGGCGACAGGAGCTACCTGTCCGTGCCTCATGCTATCTCAGGAGTGCACTAAACAATGTCACTCGCTCCATGATGACTCAATACATCTCAAGAGATCAATATCAATAGCAATCAAAGGATTCAAGGCTCAACGTGCTATGAAAAATTGTAAATGAATGAATGCAATCATATAATCCACATAAGCACATAAAGCACGTTATCACTCATTACAAAATACTTAATATCATTACATGCCATTATAGGCGTCGTAATATAAACAGCTCATACGTACCTCAACCAACACTTAATTTACCACAGAAAATATCTCAAGTATTTCTCGGATATTTCAATTCCAAATTTTCAGAATCTGTAATTCCAGAAAAATTGCTCATAAATACTAAAATTCATATTTAATATTAAAACATCCTATCAATGACCAAATATCGAATATACGACTCTAAAACGTCGAAATGCTGAAATTAAAACAATCTGAACTTTTTCAAAAATTCCTACAAATTTTGAAAATTCGCATTTATATTTTCTAGAGCATCTAAACACTCCATTAATGAATAATCAACACTTAAATTCGAAAATCCCCAATATTAAAAATCTGGAAATTCGAAATTAATCCCAAATAAATTCTGAAAAATATCGAATACCTTCAATCGACTCCAATTTAGTACCTACAACCAATAATAAATCAAATATCAATTATCGAAAGTCAATTGAATCAATATTCCCAAAATTTGGAACACTAATCTCGAAATATACCTCAAATATTTGAATTAGAGGTCTAATCAACCGAAACAACACTCCTCCTAGCTCAGGCGG
This sequence comes from Henckelia pumila, assembly GCF_033568475.1. NCBI lineage: Eukaryota > Viridiplantae > Streptophyta > Magnoliopsida > Lamiales > Gesneriaceae > Henckelia > Henckelia pumila. The sequence continues at coordinate 148,630,118 of NC_133123.1, read as the reverse complement.
CGATCGGACGGCGGCTAGGGGCGGCGAAGACGGCGGCTGGTCGGAGTCGAGTTCAAACAGGTCGCGAGAAAACTTACGATATCGGTATCAAATTAAAGCTTACATCGCGAGGATTCCAAAACTATATTTACTTTTGAAATCCGGCCAAAAACGATGGAGATACGGGCATTTAAATTGTTGGAAAATTTTAAAAAAAAACAAGAACGAGAAGGGCGATGAAGATGAAGTTTGTGGAGAGAGAAACTATAATATAATTGTATATATCGTTATATATCCATAGCTAGTAATTAGATATGTATTAATTTAATGTATGTTTTTTTTTATTCATTCGGGGTTCTAATTTGACCCGATTTGAGTTATTTCAACTCCTGTGTGCTCTATAAATAAAATATGCATTTTAATATCGTCTATAAACCGATATTTATAAATACATATTTTTAACACACAAATTAATTAATATAGTAAAATCGGGTCCTTACAACTCTTATCGAGGATCAGACTCAGATTTCGCCGGTGATGACCGCAAGAAACAGTAGAGTATGGTTTCTTTTCTTATTATGATATGATCGGTTACATACATTATCTTCCTTCTTATTGATATTTATTGATTCATCTCAGTATGTTGAATTTTGATTATCAGTAGTCGCAATTCTTTTAATTGATGAGATAAGATAGAACCGAACAGTATTGTACTTCAGATTCTGATTTGATTGATATTTTGATTTGATTGTGACTGTGCAGTATCGTAATTCAGTTATCAAATTTTGAGTTTATTGTCTGTTAGCTGCTTTATCCAGTTCAAAACTACTGAGGATGGTTTCAGGAAATTGACAGATTCGGAAATCCTCCGGTAAGGATTCTCGATTCCAGGATTCTTTATTAGTTGATCTGCCGAATGACCTTTTGATTTTAGAGTTTCGCGGAGGAATTGTCTTGTTCACAGCTGATGTCCTAGAATCTAGCCTGAAGTGGTTGATAAACCAGTGGTTAGAGAGTTGTTGTTATCATCCAGATGAGATTTCTGGATTACCTCTGAGTCATGAGGTTAGATTCAGCAATGGCTTGAGATCAGATATCCTCATCTGAGAGTTTGATGGAAAGAAGTATTGAAGACTGGACTTGGATCGATGTATGACTGCTTTGGAGTATAGTCGTACCATTTGAAGTGAAACTCGTCTACAGTATTGTAGATCATTCGAACTGAATCTATCAGAGGTATTTAGATGGAATTGGAAATTCTTATCGATCTTTTTGGTTCTTTTCGAAGAATAGTACTGATCATACAGAGTGTTGAAGAATGGTCTTACAGAATTGCATGCCGAGACGTTGCATGCCATGCTATGAAAGTCCAAATTTTGATTGTATCGAGATATCCTTTCCTCGATCATATAAATTCCAGAGCTGGAAATTTATGTGATTATTGCAAGACCGAGGCTGTTTTGATTGAAGCCGAACCCACATCTGTACTTGAGAATTGAAGATTTTGAGTTCTATAGCAGAATTTCGAGAGATTCTTATCGTCGTGGAGCCGATTTCTCGTCTGACTCCAGAGAATGAACTTGTACCTGAACCGAATCTTATGAGATCAGTTTGTTTGACATGAAGAAGAGATCGACCAGAGCTCCAATATTTCTTATTTCCTCAGTGCATTGTATCTTCTTATTCAGATTCTGGAGGTATTCTTATTCAGAGGAAGTATGTGATATCTTAGTCATAGTAGCAGCTGGAGCAGTTCGAGACTCAACATCCGATTCGTGATATTGAATTGGCAGTGAATCTTATTGCTTGTAAGTCGTGCATCACTGTCTCCAGTGGAATTTTCGAAGTCTTTTCTGAACTGAGAAGTCAGAGTATGAGTTTCGCAACCAAACTGATCTTGAGATTGAGGAGAAGATTGAATTTGATGAAGATACTGATTGTGAAATTCCAGTATAATCCGAAGTATTACGATGCAGCGATTGCGGTTTGAATAGAATGATTTGTTATTATTTTATCTATTATTGTTATTCTCTTTGAGCCGATGGATCTGTTCTTATTTTATCTACTATTCTTGACTTCGCCGACCGATGAGTGTTGTACTTCTGATTTGGAGTTTAGAATAGATATGAAGTTTATCGGAATTCTCTTATCCGAACTGAGCCAGAATTGATTTACAAGATGGAGATAGCGCAGAAAACAGATTCGAATTGGAGAATTTGTTGAAAAAGAGTCAGAACTGGACACAGTCTGAGTTTCAGGACAGTGACGATACCTCAGTTGTGAGTATTTGTTTTGTTGTGACAAAGATTTTGATTGAGACAGAGTATCATGAGATTGACACTTTGCAGTTATTCGTTATTCGTTCAGACGATCAAAAGATATTCAGAGAATTGAGGAATCTACCTTTATAGGAACAGATGGAGAATAAGGTTCGAAGTATGAATTCGTAATGGCTAGTCTGTCCACTTTTGATAGCTGATAGAGAGGAGGAACCGACTGTCTATGGTACAGTTACTTGCCAGAATGAAAAGAAGATTAATTTTCGGCGAATACCTTTCTGAAGCTATCGATCAGTCTGGAAATTTGAATTCATTTGAGTTTTATTAGACCGATTGCAGAATCTGCTTCTGTATTCCGTACGGAATGAATTCCAGACTCGACCCGATGTTGAGAAGTTGGTTAGAAAGAGTTTCGGATGGTTTTGCTCTATCGCAGTTTATCCGTGCAGAATAGAATTGGGAATGTTCGGCATGTGGTCACAGAGATATAGAACTGTTTGAATTGGGAGATGCTATCTGATTATAATCGAGATATTGTGGTATTCTGCTTCTGTTTCCGTATATAATGGATTCCAGACACGACAATATGATTGGGATTGTTGTCAGGAGGATTTTTGGATAGTTGACTTGTCAAAGTCTGTCCCTTCTGAATGAGATTTTGAGTTAACTCTCACCTTGAACTCAGTCTTTGAGAGACTTTTGTTATTGGATGATAATTGAGTTCAGTTTATTATCCTCAGAACGACGGACAGCCAAGAATAAGAAATTTAGATTTCAAGAGGATATGATGAGCTGTAGTGCTTGATTTTGGCACTAGCTGGATGGATTTTCCATCTTTTTCGAAGTTTCTATACTACCGCTGTCAGACGAGTCTCTTGACATCATTTCTGTAAATGAGTTGTACGAGAAGAAATTAGAATCCCAATTGAATTGGAATGATTTTCTGAGTTCCATGACTTGGGATCAGATTTGATTCTAGGTTCGATAGATGGATGGAGATTTCCTGTCTATGATGAAGACGACTTGAGAAGAAGGATGAACGAAGTATCCGAATTCCAGCGCAGATCTCTGTACTTATGTTCAGGGAAGCCGAGTAATTTAGAAGATTCCTCAGTTTAGAGGTTGTGGCAGTTATGATTAAAGAGAGAACTGTCTCGATGAACTCACGGGTTCATTTGAGATTCTAGAGGAGATAGGCGATCTCGCCTACCGACTTTTACTCCTTTAGTTCTCCTTGTTTTCCACTACTTTGTTCTTCAGTATCCTTTGGGTATTCTTGACGTGCTTCACGTCTTTTGTTGCCAATTCACAGATTTCCTTGATGTTGAGACGGAAATTGATGAGTCGCCAGTTTTGTTTGAAACGACCGATTCAGATGTGTTTGTGCAGTTGAACCGATACGGATTTGAAGAAACGGTGCTAGAAGCGGAGTTTGATTAGAACCGCGATTTCAGAGTTAATTTTGAGAGAAGAATTATTATAGCAGTTTTTGGACTTTATCTTGTTTTTATGAGATTGAACTGCATTGATTTCGAGGACGAAATCGATTTTTAGAGGGAGAGAATTGTAAGGCCCTGAAATTAATTATTTTGGGATTAGTGGAATTATTTTAACAATGCTTTTTGTAAAAAGCGTTGTCTTTCAACTGTTTTCGATGACCAATTTTGTTGTAGTGTAATTATTAGAATTTAATTGAAGGTAATTAGTTGAGCCGAGATGAAATTGATTTGATTTGGAGTTTCATGGACCGGTTTGCAATTAACACAGTTGACTAGTCTATGGGGTATTATTGTTATTATCTAATCTATATCTCACCATCACTCTCCTATCTCCCCTCACCACACATCGAGAGAGAGAGAGAGACCGAGAAGCCATGGCCAACGATTCTCAAGCTTTTCTTCCGTCCGATTCGCTCGATCCGACCGTCAGATTTTGACTCCGAGTTGAGTTTTACGATCACCGCAATGAGGGCTTCATTCTGACGTAAGTTTTGCTACGATCCACGAACTTTGAATTTTGTTGGGTTGTTAGAATTTGATAATCTTCGAGTATGTTGTGCTTGAGCTAGCATAGATCGTGTATTCGAAGTTGGATCGGAAAAAGATCAAAGTTTGGATTTTATATGATTTTAGAGCTTAAATTCGAAAATGGGTTGTTGGATTTTGGTTGAATTTGGTTGTTCTTGATGGATTAAAAGAGGATATGAGTTGTTTAGAATTGTTTGATGATGTTGATGATTTCTGGTTCGACAGTTTATAGCCGTTATGCCGTCGAAATCGAGTTTTGAACTATCGATTGTTTGTTTCGATTTGATTTCCGGGTTTGGTTGAGTTGTTGAATTGATATCGAATCCGTATGTTCAACATTTCAGATTTGGGTTGACGATTCGGGTTTGGAACGAACTTGGAAGTTTGAATCGATTCGAGAATTAAATAACGGTATAGTATTGAACTTCTTATATGCCTTGTTTTGATTCGATTCGATTTTTTATTGAGTTCGTTGTTATTTTCAGATATGAATCCTCGACGAACTTGGAAGTGGTAAGAAGACAACAATTGAATGAATGGGACGATCAACTCGAATTTGAATTAATTCGAGTGCCCAAAAGAAATCACATACTTGAATGCTAATTGAATTATTTGATTTTATTTGAATGAGTTTTATTGCACTTGCATACATCTTGAGTCGAAGATTCGATTCGTTTTGAACTTAGACGATTTAGGGAACTATATTGAAGTGGTCTTGGATTTTGAGTTTTTCCATGTACCAGAATACTTCTTATAGTTGCTCTAAAGTCTAGGGGTTTGAGTTAAACAACATCCACCCCGAATGGGTGTGACGGTGAGTTGTTTGTGAAAACTTGACCCCGGGATCCCAACCGAGTACCGATTGATTTTGATTATCCGATTAGATAATCCCGAGTTTTGAAGTCATGCATTGCATTTTAATGCATTTCGAGTTGAGTGCTGATATGCCTTTTTGAATTGATTGACTCGTTGTTTTATATAACATGATTTGTTATATTATTTGAAATTGCTTTATTTGTCTCTTTTACTGGGAATTATATTCTCACCGGATTATCTGGCTGTCGTTTTGTTTGTATGTGTACTTGATGGCAGGTGGGGCAGGATTGAGTCAGAAGCTGCATGACTAGATCGAGTTGGAAGTGATACAGTGAGACACCGTTTAGAAGTTCATTCTTTTAGAATTCTTGCTTTATAGGGTTATTGGAGTTTCATGTTTTGAATCATGTTTAGGAAACTCGAATTTATTTTGATTAGTCGAACGAACCCTATTGTCGAACTTGTTACTGTATTTTGGACAGAACTTTGATTATGGCTTGTTCTAATATTGGATTTGAATTAGGATTGGAATGCATGTTCTGCTGTCAAATTCTTTAAAATTTTCTGGTGTAGCAGAGCACGGACCCCGTGTGTAGTAGCCCGTACCCTAATTGAGTAATTAAAGGATTAATGCTAATTAATTGAATTGGGTATCGGACGGATCGGAAGCTCCGAAGGCACGATCGGAAGCTCCGAACAGGATCGGAAGCTCCGATGAGCGATCGGAGGCACCGATGTTATTACGTCAGGCATGACGTGTGGTTGGATCGGAAGCTCCGATCAGGACCGGAAGCTCCGATCACCCCTATCCAGAATCAACAAGTGATATTTTGACACGTGGTAGATCAGGATCTTCGGAAGCTCCGATGGCAGGATCGGACGTTCCGATCGAGGTTCGGACTTTCCGATCAAGGATCGGAAGTTCCGATCGTTGTCTATAAATAGAAGGCCGAGCCTTCACTTTCATTTGCCAATTCCGAGTTCTCCTTTCCATTCTAGTCCTTTTGGAGCTGTTCTAGTCTTCTTAGGCTTGGTCCGGAGGTCGACGAGGCGTTCGGTAGTCGTAGCGGAGTTGTGCCCAAGTTCTGGAGGCATCGACATCAAAGGGCTAACGACGGACGAAGGTATAGCTTTTGCTTCCTATAAATATTTAGGAGTATACAATAGCTTAGTTAAGGCTTTTAGAGCACTTTAATGATAGTAGTATCATTTGGCAGTGTAGAGCAGACCATAGGCGTGGATCTAGAGTTGGTAGAGCTTGCACTATTTTGAGGTACGAAAGTACTGTTCGAGATATCCTGACTGAGTATGCATGTATTATGTGACTGCATGATTTATATGCCATGATATTATGCTGCATTCATTTGCATCTTGCTGTATCTCTTTTGAGATGTCTGTTAGTAGGGTTGTACCCTATCCTGTTAGTGGATGGACTTCCATCGATTTGGGTCTGGTGCATCCACGGTTATCTCGGTATGGGAGCCACCTCCTGAAGCGACGGCACAGCGTGCTACATACCAGGGCCCGGTCTGTCTCTGTTATCTGATCCTTGACCTCGAGTCTATAGGGAGTTCACTTGCATGCATGTATACTCATACTCTCGCACTGAGCGTTTTATGCTCACGTCTCGTACTCTGTATTTTCTGGACACCCTATTCCATGGGGCAGGTTTGCGATTGGACGAGGAGGGTGGATCCAAGAGGGGCTAGTCAGTGGTTGGCCAGCTGGAGCTTCGCTTAGGTTTTATTACTGTTGTTTTGGGTTTATACAGCTATTCGATTTGGTTGTATATTATTGGATAAATTACAGATTCCTTTACTTGGGATTGTATAATGTTTATGGTTTCCGCAGTTTTATTCTGATATCTGTTTTATTAAGTTAATTGCATGCCTAAGTTCTGTTTAGTAGGTGATCCGGGTAAGGGTCTCTACATTTATGGTATCAGAGCATGCAAAAGAATTCTTGGGATTTAGTCTCATCTTGAGGTATTTTTGTAGATGTCAAATCGTGACGACCAGAGTTCTCATGGCAGTGTTGGTGGGCGTTGGGGTGATGCCGACCGGGAGCCTCATCGAGAATGGCGTCATCGTCACCATGACGACGAGCGTTTCACTGTGCGTCGATTCTTAGCTATGAGTCCTAAGCCCTTAGTTGGAGGTGAGTCTCCGGAGGATGCGGAGAACTGGTTAGACCGCATGGAGACGACTTTTCAGACTTTCCAATGCACCGATGAGCAGAAGGTGGAGACCCTTGTCTATCTTCTGGATGGGCGTGCGCGCAGGTGGTGGAGGTTTACTTCTGCACCTTTTGTTGCGGCGAGAGGAGTGGCCACCTGGGCTGAGTTCCGCACAGCTTTCCAAAAGCGGTATTTTCCTCCGGCACTCCGTCAGTAGAAGGCAGGCGAGCTACTGAGTCTGCGACAGGGAGCCATGTCTATCGATGAGTATCAGCAGAGGTTCTTTGATCTGCTATCCTATTGCCCCGAGATTGCTAATAGTTAGAGATGAAGTATAATCTGTTCCTTCAGGGCCTTAACCCTGAGATCCATGACCGTGTGGCGGTTGGCGACGACATGTCCTACGAGGGTTTGGTGAGCCGTTGTCACCAGGCAGAGGACAGCATTCGGCGGAACAGGTCTTTCTCTCAGTCGAGACCTGCTAGTTCTTTGGGTCCCCGTGCCCAAACTTTCAAGAAATCTGGATCTTCTTCTTCCTCTGGTTCTGGAAGTGTTGTTCGTTATGGTAAGAAGGACAAGTGTGATCACTGTGGGAAGAACCATCCATCCGACAAGTGCCGCAGAGCTTCTGGAGCTTGTTTCCGTTGTGGAGAGACTGGTCATATCCGGAGGGATTGTCCACAGTCTGGGGGAGGCGGTTCTGGTTCTGGTTCAGGATCGGGTTCTCAAGCCACCGTACAGCAGAGGTCGCAGGGACAATCTGCTGGGAGTTCTCATTTGAGGCCACGAGCTTCTGGCCAGGTGTTTGCCCTGAGACATGATCAGGCTGTGGAGGAGAATGAGAAAGTCATCGCAGGTACATTTCTGCTTTATGGTATACCTGCTCTTGTACTTATTGACACTGGTGCATCTCATTCCTTCATTTCTACACGTTTTGTTAAGAGGCATAAGTTACCATGCATTGCACTAGACATAGTGATGTCTGTTTCTACTCCGACGGGCCAATCTGCTTTGGCTAAGCGTCTAGTGATGGGTTGCCCTTTAGAGTTCGAAGGGAACATTCTGTTAGCAAATCTCATGGTCCTGGCGATGGACGACTTTGATTGCATTCTGGGAATAGATGTGTTGACTACCTATCGAGCTTCAGTGGACTGCTATCAAAGATTAGTACGCTTTCATCCGGAGGGGAGTGAGAGCTGGTTTTTCTATGGTGAGGGAGCGCGACCCCCGATGCCTTTGGTATCAGCTTTGAGAGCCTGTCGAGCTCTGGAGTCTGGCGGGGAAGGCTACCTTATCTATGCAGTTGACTTGTCCGCTGAGAGTTTTGGGATAGAGAGCATTCCTGTTGTGGATGAATTTCCAGATGTGTTTCCTGATGAGATTCCGGGTTTTCCTCCTGCTAGGGAAGTCGAGTTTGGCATAGAATTGATGTCGGGTACTTCGCCTATTTCTAGAGCACCGTATCATCTGGCTCCGTCAGAGATGCGTGAGTTAAATAATCAGCTACAAGATCTTTTGGACAAGGGGTACATTCGTCCTAGTGTGTCTCCTTGGGGAGCTCCTGTTCTCTTCGTAAAGAAGAAGGATGGGTCGATGCGGCTGTGCATTGACTATCGGCAGCTGAATCGAGTCACTGTGAAGAACAAGTATCCGTTGCCTCGTATTGATGACTTGTTTGACCAGCTGCAGGGCACGTCAGTTTACTCCAAGATTGACTTGAGATCTGGGTATCATCAGTTGAGAGTCCGTGATCAGGACGTAGCCAAGACTGCATTCCGTACTCGCTATGGGCATTACGAGTTTCTAGTGATGCCTTTTGGTTTGACTAATGCGCCGGCTATATTCATGGATTTGATGAACCGTGTCTTCAGTGAGTATTTGGACAAGTTTGTCGTGGTCTTCATTGACGACATCTTGGTGTATTCGCATAATACAGAAGAGCATGTTTCTCACTTGCGGTTGGTACTACAGACTCTTCGAGATGAGCAGTTGTACGCCAAGCTGAGCAAGTGTGAGTTCTGGATGGATAGAGTGGTCTTTCTTGGCCATATCATATCCAGGGAGGGGATTTCTGTTGATCCAAGCAAGATTGAAGCGGTACTTAATTGGTCGCGTTCGACGACAGTTGCTGAGATCCGTAGTTTTCTGGGTCTAGCAGGGTATTATCGTCGCTTAATTCTGAACTTCTCTCAGTTAGCTCGACCGTTGACGCAGCTTACTCGCAAGGGTGTGGATTTCGAGTGGTCCTCCGAGTGCGAGGAGAATTTCCGTGAGCTTCGACGGCGGTTGACTTCTGCGCCGGTGTTGGCATTACCGTCAGGATCTGGAGGGTATGTGGTTTACACGGATGCTTCTCTTCAGGGGTTAGGTTGTGTCCTGACTCAGAATGGGCATGTGATCGCATACGCTTCTAGACAACTGAAGCTTCACGAGGACAACTACCCAGTCCATGATTTGGAGTTAGCAGCCATTGTGTTCGCTTTGAAGATCTGGCGTCATTATCTGTATGGCGAGAAATTTGAGATCTTCACCGACCATAAGAGTCTCAAGTATTTGTTCACTCAGGCAGAGTTGAACATGAGGCAGAGACGCTGGATGGATTTGCTTAAGGACTATGATTGCGAGATTAAGTACCATCCGGGAGCTGCTAATCTCACCGCTGATGCTTTGAGTCGCAAGGTGCGACTATCCGCACTTCAGACTTGTTCGATGTTTAGTGCGATTAGTGACTGTTGTACTTCAGGTTATACCTTCAAGCATAAGAAAGGTATGCAGAGTATCCAGATGTTTGCGATATTATCTGAGCCAGCCTTGTACTCGCGGATCCGAGAGGCTCAGATGTCTGATTCGAAGACCCAACGTTTAGCTCGTCTAGCTGACGAGGGTAGCTCGTCTGGATTTCATTATCAGTCAGATGGCTTTCTGTGTTTGTCTGGTAGGCTTGTGATTCCGCAGGATGAAGAGTTGCGAGAGGAGATTTTGTCTCAGGCACATCGCACTAAGTTGAGTATTCATCCTGGGAGCAACAAGATGTACAAGGATCTACGTACTCGTTTCTGGTGGAAGGGAATGAAACGCAGTGTTTATCAGTTTGTTTCGAGATGTTTGGTGTGTCAACAGGTCAAGGCAGAGCACCGACGACCTGGAGGATTGCTTCACAGTCTGCCTATTCCTGAATGGAAATGGGAGTTTATCACAATGGACTTTGTAACCCATTTGCCGGTATCCCCGAGGAACTGTGATGCTATCTGGGTTGTGGTGGACCGACTCACCAAGTCAGCGCATTTCATTGCCTATAGCCGAGAGTACTCTGTGGATCGCATGGCACGGATGTACATTCAGGAGATCGTCCGACTTCATGGAGTGCCTGTGAGCATTGTCAGCGATCGGGACCCCATGTTTACTTCTAGATTCTGGGGGAGTATTCAGCGTGCGATGGGTACTACTCTCAGTTTGAGTACAGCCTATCATCCGGAGACTGATGGTCAGTCAGAGCGCACTATCCGTACGTTAGAGGATATGCTTAGAGCATGCGTCATGGATTTTGGTTCAGCCTGGCAGGATCATTTGTCGTTGATCGAGTTCGCTTACAACAACAGCTATCATACTAGTATTGGGATGGCACCTTTTGAGGCGTTGTATGGGCGACGTTGTCGTACTCCACTCTTCTGGGAAGAAGTGGGGGAGAGACAGGCTGAAGGACCGGAGTTTATCCAGCAGGCGATAGACATTGTTGATCAGATCAAGAAACGGATTAAGACTGCACAGGATCGTCAGGCCAGTTATGCTAATATCAAGCGTAGGCCCTTGCAGTTCGAGGTCGGGGAGAAAGTGTTTCTGAGAGTGTCACCTTTCCGCAAGATTCTCAGATTTGGCCTTAAGGGCAAGTTGTCTCCCAGATATATCGGTCCGTTTGAGATCTTGGAGAGCATTGGCGATTTGGCTTATCGACTAGCTTTGCCACCGCATCTATCCAGTATTCACGACGTGTTCCACGTATCTCTGTTGCGACGGTATGTGGCGGATGAATCTCATATTCTGCAGCGGAATGAGGTTCAGGTAGACAAGGATTTGACTTATGTTGAAAAACCTCTTCGTATCCTGGATTATAAGGATAAGGTTTTACGGAACAAAGTCATTCCTTTGGTTTTAGTTCAGTGGCAGCGCCGAGGCACTGAGGAAGCTACTTGGGAGCTTGAGGACAGGATGCGTAAAGACCATCCTGAGTTGTTTTGATTTCATTCTTTGAGTTGTTTTCAGTTGCAAACTCTGTAAACGTTTGATTTGAATAAAGAATGTTTCTGATTTCTGTTTTTGCATTCGGTACTTAAGATCTGATTTCGAGGACGAAATATCTTAAGTGGGGGAGAATGTAGTAGCCCGTACCCTAATTGAGTAATTAAAGGATTAATGCTAATTAATTGAATTGGGTATCGGACGGATCGGAAGCTCCGAAGACACGATCGGAAGCTCCGAACAGGATCGGAAGCTCCGATGAGCGATCGGAGGCACCGATGTTATTACGTCAGGCATGACGTGTGGTTGGATCGGAAGCTCCGATCAGGACCGGAAGCTCCGATCACCCCTATCCAGAATCAACAAGTGATATTTTGACACGTGGCAGATCAGGATCTTCGGAAGCTCCGATGGCAGGATCGGACGTTCCGATCGAGGTTCGGACGTTCCGATCGAGGTTCGGACGTTCCGATCATTGTCTATAAATAGAAGGCCGAGCCTTCACTTTCATTTGCCAATTCCGAGTTCTCCTTTCCATTCTAGTCCTTTTGGAGCTGTTCTAGTCTTCTTAGGCTTGGTCCGGAGGTCGGCGAGGCGTTCGGTAGTCGTAGCGGAGTTGTGCCCAAGTTCTGGAGGCATCGACATCAAAGGGCTAACGACGGACGAAGGTATAGCTTTTGCTTCCTATAAATATTTAGGAGTATGCAATAGCTTAGTTAAGGCTTTTAGAGCACTTTAATGATAGTAGTATCATTTGGCAGTGTAGAGCAGACCATAGGCGTGGATCTAGAGTTGGTAGAGCTTGCACTGTTTTGAGGTACGAAAGTACTGTTCGAGATATCCTGACTGAGTATGCATGTATTATGTGACTGCATGATTTATATGCCATGATATTATGCTGCATTCATTTGCATCTTGCTGTATCTCTTTTGAGATGTCTGTTAGTAGGGTTGTACCCTATCCTATTAGTGGATGGACTTCCATCGATTTGGGTCCGGCGCATCCACGGTTATCTCGGTATGGGAGCCACCTCCTGAAGCGACAGCACAGCGTGCTACATACCAGGGCCCGGTCTGTCTCTGTTATCTGATCCTTGACCTCGAGTCTATAGGGAGTTCACTTGCATGCATGTATACTCATACTCTCGCACTGAGCGTTTTATGCTCACGTCTCGTACTCTGTATTTTCTGGACACCCTATTCCATGGGGCAGGTTTGCGATTGGACGAGGAGGGTGGATCCAGGAGGGGCTAGTCAGTGGTTGGCCAGCTGGAGCTTCGCTTAGGTTTTATTACTGTTGTTTTGGGTTTATACAGCTATTCGATTTGGTTGTATATTATTGGATAAATTACAGATTCCTTTACTTGGGATTGTATAATGTTTATGGTTTCCGCAGTTTTATTCTGATATCTATTTTATTAAGTTAATTGCATGCCTAAGGTCTGTTTAGTAGGTGATCCGGGTAAGGGTCTCTACACCGTGCCTCTTTTGTGTAAGGGTCCGTGCCCTCTCGCATTCCCGAATCATTATTTTTTCTATGAATGCACGGACCCCGTGCCTTTTTTGTGTAAGGGTCCATGTAAGCCGGCAGAGAGTTGGCTTTTTAGTGTATTTTGGATGTATGGACCCCCTTTCGGAAGTGGCACGGGGTCCGTGTCCCCTTTTTGTTTATGCCCGGACCCGTGCACGGAGGGTGCACGGGGTCCGTGCATTTATTGCCAAAAAAAAAATTCTATTATTTTGGCCTTTGATTAATGATGTTTAATTATTGATTATTCGTTACTTGCCGATTAGAAACGGGGTCTCACAGTATTCCATTTGTGTGTGAAGCATGTCAGAAATGGAAGCAGACTAGGGTGTCACACGAGGTGTTGCCAACATTTGTGACAACACGCTATCTTGAGCTTTTACATATGGACTTGATGGGTCCTATGGATGTTGAAAGCTTTGGTGGTAAGAAATATTCTTTTGTTTGTGTGGATGATTTCTCACAATATACTTGGGTAAACTTTCTGAGAGAAAAATCAGACACATTTGATGCATTCAAGAAACTGCTCACTAAGATTTCGAACCTATACAATCTGAAGGTAATCAGAATTCGTTCTGACCATGGTAAGGAATTCAAAAACTCTTATTTTGCTAGTTTGTGTGATAAGAAAGGGATTTCTCATGAATTTTCTGCTCCTAAAACTCCACAACAAAATGAGATTGCTGAAAGGAAAAATAGGACTTTGCAAGAAATGACAAGAGTGATGCTAAGTTCAAAAAATATTTCAAAACATTTTTGGGCTGAAGTCCTGAATACTGCATGTCATATTTCAAATAGAGTTTATTTGAGGAATGGTACTACTACGACATCATATGAAATTCTCATGAGAAAGAGGCCAAACCTTAAATATTTTCATGTTTTTGGATGTGTATGTCACGTTTTGAATGATAGAGATCATCTTGCTAAGTTTGATGCAAAGAGTGATAAGTGCATGTTCTTGAGATATTCATCAAATAGCCGAGCTTATAGGATGTATAACTTGAGAACAAGGATATTTTTGAATCAATTAACGTTGTGTTTGATGACTTTGCAGATCTAAAGAAGAAAACAGTTGAGGATGGAGTTGATGACCTACTGGATAATTCTGGAAATTCAGATGTTGTCCAAGGAGTGTTGCCAACACCTCCTACAGAAATTCCAGAATCAAAAATTGAAAATCTTGCTGATGAGAATATTTATGAGGACAGTGAGGTAAACGAAGTTGGAAAGAATATTCCAAGAAGAATTCAGAAGAATCATCCAACCTCACAAGTTATTGGAGATGTGCATGGAGACTTGCAAACTCGAAGGAAAGAGAAAGTGGATTATCGAAAGATGACAGGTTTGTTGTGCATGAGTTCTACATATTCTCAGGTAAGATTATCTTGTTTCGTGTCAAACATTGAACCCAAAAAGGTTGAAGAGGCTTTAAAAGATAAATTTTGGGTCAATGCTATGCATGAAGAGTTAGAACAATTTGTTAGGAATGATGTTTGGTACTTGGTACCGTGTCCTGCTCATGGTAATGTTATAGGAACTAAATGGATTTTCAAAAATAAAACTGATGAGTCGGAAAACATCATTAGAAATAAAGGTAGGTTGGTAGCTCAAGGGTATACACAGGTTGAAAGGGTGGATTTTGATGAAACCTTTGCTCCTGTAGCCCGCATTGAGTCAGTCCGACTTTTACTTGTTGTTTCATGTTATATGGGAATGAAACTTTTTCAAATGGATGGAAAAAGTGCCTTTTTGAATGGGATCCTAAATGAAGAAGTCTATGTGAAACAACCTAAGGGTTTTGAGGATCCAAATCATCTTGATCATGTGTATAAGTTGAAAAAGGCATTGTATGGTTTGAAGCAAGCACCACGTGCGTGGTATAGAAGATTCACCGAGTACTTGATTAATATTGGCTTCAAAAGAGGTGAAGTGGATAAGACTTTATTTGTGCAAAAGTCTCAAGGTAATATCTTAATTTGCCAAATTTATGTGAATGATATAATATTTTGTGCTTCAAATGTTAAACTTGTTGATGATTTTGTGAAGTGCATGTCGTCTACATTTGAGATGAGCATGGTTGGTGAGTTAACTTATTTCTTGGGATTGCAAGTGAAACAAATGCATGATGGTATATTTGTGTGTCAAAGCAAGTATGCTAAAAATCTTGTGAAGAAGTTTCTTAATGACAACACTAAACATATGCGCACACCTATGGGGTCTAATGAAAAACTGTCTAGGGAGGATGTTGCCGAAGGTGTTGACAACACCCTCTACAGAAGCATGATTGATAGTCTCTTGTATTTAAGTGCTACTAGACCTGATATAATGTACAGTGTTTGTCTGTGTGCTAGATACCAGTCTAACCCAAAAGTTACTCATTTGAAAGCCATGAAACGCATACTGAAATATGTGGCAGGAACTTTGAATTTGGATTTGTGGTACACTAAAGAAACCAATTCGAATTTGGTAGGGTTTAGTGATGCTGATTGGGCTGGGGATTTTGATGAGAGAAAGAGAACCTCGGGAGGATGTTTCTATTTGGGGAATAACTTAGTGTTATGGTACAGTAAGAAACAAAACTGTGTCTCACTTTCTACTGCCGCGTCTGAGTATGTTGCTGTTGGTAGTTGTTGTTCACAACTCTTATGGATGAATCAAATGCTAAAGGATTATGGTGTTAAGAGTGATACTCCTATTATGTACTGTGATAATTCTAGTGCCATTGATATATCCAAAAATCCAGTACAACACTCTCGAACCAAACACATTGACATTAGATATCACTTCATTTGAGATTTGGTCGAGAAAAGCATGATCTTAATTGAGTTTATTGGGACAAATAACCAATTAGCTGATATGTTCACAAAAACTTTGGATTTCGAGAGATTTTCTAGTCTAAGGAAGTCTCTCAGTATGTGTGCATTATAGACAGAACCAAGATGTTGTCAGGAGTATTGCCAATACCTTGTGACAACACCTTTTCATGCATGAACATTTTTAGGATCTTAGGCATTTTTGCATTCATGCATTCATTCTGTTTTGTGATGTGTTGAATACTTTGTAACCGTTGACTGGTTTTCACTCAGGATTCTGTGCAAAATATTTTACAGCTCAATATTGATTAATTGAAGAAAAATTCTGAGTTAGTCATGAAGTAGTGGAGGGATGTTCGTGTATTCCATGATCTGTCCCAAATGAAAAGTGATTTTGTAAACTCAGAATAAAAATAGAACAAGAATAATTAAGCTTGAATTGAGTCAATCATCAAATTGAAGCAAATGAAAAAAGCTACCTAGAGGGGTCCATTTGAAGATCGTTCCTCTAGTGTGCAGGCTACCACTTCTGCAAAAATAATGAAATTGGAAATTAAAATTTTTTCTGAATCCTGAAGTGTTGCTGGGAGATGTTGCCAACATCGTGGATAACACCTCATGTGTCAACATATATTTGCGCAATTAATTGCATTTTATTTTTATGTCACATTCTGTTTTAGATATAATTAGGACATGCATATTTTTATTTGTGAATATCTTTGGCCGAACGGTTATGAATTCTGATCAGATGAAAATTTTGAATTTTGCCCTATCCTCTGAATTTTTGAATTTGAATGTGAATGGATTTTGTTTCAGTGGAGTTATATTCGAATGAGGAGTTATTTTGGTAATATTTGGTGAAATATTTGGGCCCAGATTATCGGTGGAAATCAAGGGATTTATTGCCTAATTTAAATCGAATTGTTACCGTTTTGGAGAGTTACCGTTGAAGATTTTGTTACCGTTGGGGGCCTACTGAATCTGAGTTAGAATAGGAAAAGATTTGGTGCCTTATATATCTGAGTACTTATCTGTTAAGGAAATATTGTTCTTCCTTGGTTCTTATCTTTTCTCTGTTCTCCCGATTCTCAAATTGCTCTAAATTTCTCGATCCTTCATTTTTTCATATTATAATGGCAGGAAAAGGTTTTGATTCACATGATATTTGTTCTGAGATGGGATATACGGAAGATGCTGCGGAAGGTGTCTCAGCACCTACATCACCACACCCTGTGACTGTGCAAGCCATCGTTCCTGTCGCCGAGGAACCTGTGCCTCTGGACTCCATCGCTCCAGGAGAGTCTGGAAATGCCATCGATGTGGAGAATTTACCAGATATGAGCGTGCTGAACAAGATGTTTCCTTCAAAACCCTTGACCCATAGATCAAAGAGACAAGTTGGTTACAACCCAGATTACACTGCATCCAAACGATTCCATGGGAAAGGACAACCCTCACGACCTTCTCTGGTGGACACTGAATTTACCTCTGGGGATGAAAGCTCCGATGAAGACTTTAAGTTGGTACATCGTAAAAGGGGAAAGGCGAGTGCCATGGAACCCTCTGTTCAAACCACCCCGTTCCATTTGAATCTGAGGAAAACTCAAAGGGAAGTCATCCTCTGATAGTGAATCCACTGCATCAGAAACTCTATTTGCTGATGTTGTTGTTCCGAAAGAAGCGTCTGCATCCATTTCGATTTCTGAAGAACCATCTTCTGTTGCTCCTCCTGCTCTGTTTGATGATGAGGAGATTTCAATAGCCCAGTTCATGGCTAAAATGAAAAAGACTAAAGGAAAGAAGCCTACACCCACTGTTACAGCTCCTGTTCAGGAATCCGAGGATGAACCTGATGAAGAGATGCTTCAAGAGTATGCTGATAACCGACCACAACCCTCTGATAGTTCAAGCTCTGATTCGAGTGAAGATTCAGATGCTGAGAAGGAGTTGGAAGAAGAGTCAAATTCTGATGACTCTGAAGAAGAAGAAGAAGAAGAAGAAGAAGAAGAAGAAGAAGAAGAAGAAGAAGAAGAAGAAGAAGAAGGTGCTGAAGAAGGTGTTGCCGACACCCTGGACAATACCTTAGGCGAAGAATACCAGGTAAACTTGTCCTATTCATCTGTTTTTTACTCTAAAGAGATTGCCGATTGCTGGGAGAAGTATACTGATCGAGAATTCCTGGAAGAGCATAACATTGATATGGAAAGTTATGGAGCTCAAAACATGGTGAAATTTTTTGAGGTAAGGAACCTACTGTCTACTGTTACTACTGCTAGTCCTTATTGCAGAGAACTGGTGCATGAGTTCTACTGCAATCTCACTGAAACTGTGAAGGATCCAAGATATATGAAGCATGGGAAAGTTTATGTACGTGGGCAGATCTTCTCTTTCAGCCCTGCTATTATCAATGGATTTCTCCAGACTTCTGCCTCAGATGATGCTGCTCTGCCCACCATGGATGAGATGACATCTGTCATCACTGGAGGACATGTCACAGTGTACCCAGCTCATCCTAAGAAATTTCCAGCATCCAAGCTCACTTAGTTTTACTCTGTTCTCCATAAAACTGCTGTGAAGTCTTGGACTCCATCCGGAAATTCCAGTGTGGTTACCAAGCATCAAGCTCCTGTCTTGTATGCTATTGGTACTGGAGTTGCATTCAACTACGGCCGACTCGTGTTTGACACAGTCATGGCCTTTGCAGATTGTTCTCAACCCACTTTGAAGCTGCCTTTGTAGTGACCCTGCATGGTATCACCTACTAACTGGCAACTAATAGTATGTATTAAACTTAATACAGCAAAATAACTTAACAGAGTAAAACATGCGGAAACAAAACCATAATTTACATATCAGCTTAGTAACATAATCCAAGCTTAAATCTGTAGTGATACAACCAAATCAAAAACTTAAACAGTAAACATTATACAGCTATATCGAATCCTGCTGTATAATAGAATCCTCAAGGCTCCTGCTCCCTAGTCCTGCCTTGAACTACCAGCTCCGTCCATCCTGCGACCTGCCCCATGAAATAGGGTGTCCAAGATAACAAATAGGACGTGAGCGCTAACGCCTAGTACATAGACATGAGTACACATAAATATATGATGCATGCAACATGATGACTGGTAACGGGTCATCCGAAAAATCATGCTCAGTACCGGCGCCACATGAGTGCTGCCACCGCACGGATCAACCTCTGGGTGCAACCACACTCGTCTAGTACACCAGAGTAGACAGACATAAATGCCCCCGCCGTCGCGGTACTCTCAGTGACAGACTATCGAGTATAGAGCTGAGCGGCTCTATAGTCAGATATAACAAGGTATAGGTTCAACGTGTATATGCACATGACATATGAGTATAGAAAGCGATAAATCATACATCATGCCATATAATAATGCCAAATAAATTCAACATATAAACATGTATAATCGTTGGCAATCTCAGTCAATGTGTACGTACCTCTAGGCTAGTTCAAGTATAGTAAAATCCTAGGTTCCAAGCCTATATTTAAAAGTTCACCGTATCACTACATAAATTCTATAAGTCTTAACTAAGCTAATAAGTACTCCCAAAACTTAAATAGATTCCCGGACCATACCTTCGTCCGTAGTTAGCCCTTTGAAGTCGCTAGTCCCGGATGACTATAACCACACCTTGGTTATTCCAGAACCTCTATTATAACCGATAGGGCCCTCAAGTGTATATCTCACACTATATAACTGAAGAAGGAAACTCGGGAATTTATATTTAGAAATGAATCTGCGAAGCCCTATTTATAGGCAAAATTCCCGGCCAGGATCGAAACTTCCGATTTCGGGATCGGAGCTTCCGATCCAGCTCATTGCGTGCATGCAGGACACGCTAGGATCAGAACTTCCGATCCGACGATCGGAGCTTCCGATCTCACCCCCGATCAACACTTGTCAAAACTCGCGGCTGAGTCATCGGGCAAAGCTGGCAGCCGGAGATCGGAACGTCCGTTCCAAGATCGGAGCTTCCGATCTCGGTGCTTCCGCTGAGCTTCCAAAGTGGCTGGGATCGGAGCTTCCGATCTGAGTTCGGAGCTTTCGATCCGGCCCAAAGTCAAAAGCCCAAATTCTCTTTCGAAGTCCAATTAAATCCCGGAATTGATTAATTACCAACCCTTAATCATGTTTAACATATTATTATCTTAAAATGAGTTCTGGGTTACTACATTCTCCCCACCTTTAGATATTTCATCCGCAAAATAATATCTAAAGACAAATCAAGATAACAATATGAAATATCAAACCATGTTTATTACAACAACTGTAATTACATCTTACATGGTAAATCAAAAGTACAAAGCAAACAACTCAGGATATTCCGCTTGCATACGACTCTCAGTTTCCCAAGTTGCCTCTTCAACGCCTCGGCGCTGCCATTGTACCATCACAAGTGGTATAGTCTTGTTCCGAAGAGCTTTCTCCTTCCTGTCTAGGATACAGATTGGTCGTTCAACAAAGGACAGATCTGGCTCTAGCTAAATATCAGTAGACTGAATCACATGAGATTCATCAGCTATGTATTGTCGAAGTAACGACACATGAAAAACATTATGTATACTGGAAAGATTTGGCGGTAACTCTAGACGATATGCAACATCTCCGATCTTCTCCAGTATCTGGAAAGGTCCAATGAAACGAGGAGACAACTTGTCTTTCACACCAAATCTCATCACCTTCCTGAAAGGTGATACAAAAAGGAACACATATTCACCAGGCCCAAACTGAAGTGGCCTGCGACGAATATTAGCATAACTGGCTTGTCTATCTTGAACAACTTTGATCCTATGCTTGATCAAATCTACCTTGTCTACAATCTGCTGCACCAATTCAGGACCCTCGACTTGTCGTTCCCCGACTTCATCCCAGAATAACGGAGTACGACACCGTCGACCGTACAGTGCCTCGAAAGGTGCCATATCAATACTACGATGATAACTGTTATTGTAGGCAAATTTGATCAAAGGTAACTAATCCTGCCAAGATAAGCCAAAATTCATGACAGAAGAACGTAGCATATCCTCCAGCGTACGAATCGTCCGTTCTGACTGCCCGTCAGTCTCCAGATGATATGCAGTGCTCAAACTCAGAGTGGTACCCAACGCCTCCTGAAAACTACCCCAAAAACATGAGGTAAATCGCGGGTCTCTATCACTGACTATGCTCACTGGAATCCCATGTAATCGCACTATCTCCTGGATGTATAAACGTGCCATGCGATCATAAAAATACTTCCGGTTATAAGGAATAAAGTGTGCTGATTTTGTCAAACGGTCAACGAAAATCCAGATAGCATCACACTGACGTGACGTCATAGGTAAGTGGGTAACAAAATCCATAGTTACGTGCTCCCACTTCCATTCGGGAATCTCAAGATTCTGCAGTAATCCACCTGGTCGTCGATGTTCAGCCTTAACCTGTTGACAAACCAAACATCTCGAAATAAATTGATACACACTCCTCTTCATCCCTTTCCACCAGAATCTAGTTCGCAAGTCCTTATACATTTTCATACTTCCAGGATGAACTGATAATCGACTCCTGTGAGCTTGAGATAGAATATCATTCCTGAGCTCCGCAACATTAGGTACAACCACTCGATTAGATAAGCACAATAAACCATCTGCCTGAAAATGGAATCCAGATGTATTAACTCCATTGGCTAAACGTGTCAAACGCTGAGTCTTAACATCAGATATCTGAGCATCTCTGATCCAAGAATACAATGCTGGCTCAGATAGAATAGTATACAAACGAATCCCATTCCTCCCTTTCTTGTGCTTGAGCGTAAAACTCAATGAACAGCACTCTTGAATCATATGAGATATTTCACAAGTCTGAAGTGCAGAAAGTCTTACCTGCCGACTCAAGGCATCAACAGTAAGATTGGCAGAATCTGGATGATATTTGATTTCACAATCATAATCCTTCAGAAGATCCATCCAGCGTCTCTGTCGCATATTCAACTCCGCCTGAGTGAATAAATACTTCAAACTCTTGTGATCCGTGAATATCTCAAATTTCTCGCCATAAAGATAATGCCTCCAAATCTTGAGTACAAATACAATGGCGGCTAACTTCAGATCATGCACTGGATAATTATTCTCATGCGTCTTCAACTGTCGAGAAGCATAGGCAATAACATGTCCATGCTGTGTCAGAACACATCCTAATCCCTGACCAGAGGCATCAGTATAGACAACATAACCTCCTGATTCAGAAGGTAGAGCTAGCACAGGTGCAGTAGTAAGACTTCCACGTAGCTCGTGAAATGACTCCTCACAATCCGAGGACCATATGAAGGCAACATCTTTCCGTGTAAGCTGTGTCAAAGGCCTTGCCAAATGTGCAAAATTCTTGATGAACCGACGGTAATATCCAGCTAGACCCAAGAAACTACGAATCTCAGCAACCGTCGTCGGACGAGACCAGTTCAGCACTGCCTCTATCTTACTAGGATCAACAGATATCCCTTCATTAGAAATCACATGACCGAGAAACACTACCCGATCAAGCCAGAATTCACACTTGCTCAATTTCGCATACAGCTGCTTATCTCGTAACGTCTGTAAAACAATCCTTAGATGTTGTGCATGCTCATCCTTGTCATGAGAATAGACAAGAATATCATCAATGAAGACGATGACAAATCTATCCAGATATTCCCGAAATATCTGATTCATCAAATTCATAAAGACTGCCGGTGCATTCGTCAAATCGAATGGCATCACCAGAAATTCATAATGCCCATATCTGGTCCTGAAAGCAGTCGTAGATATATCTGAGTCTCGTACCCGCATCTGATGGTATCCAGATCTCAGATCTATCTTCGAGTAAACAGAAGTACCCTGTAATTGATCGAATAGATCATCAATCCGCGGCAAAGGATACTTATTCTTGATGGTGACACGATTCAACTGTCTGTAATCAATCCATCTTTCTTCTTGACAAATAAAATAGGTGCTCCCCACGAAGAAACACTCGGACGAATATATCCCTTATCAAGCAAACCCTGTAACTGCTGTTTCAATTCCCTCATCTCTGACGGTGCCAGACGATAAGGTGCTCGGGATATAGGTGTAGTTCCTGGTACTAGATCAATACCAAATTCAACCTATCGCACCGGAGAAAAACCAGGAATCTCATCAGGGAATACATCAGGAAACTCGCTGACAACCGGTAACTGATCAATACCCGTACTACTCGTGGACATATCAACTGCATAGATGAGGTAGCCCTCCCCACCTGACTCCAAGACATGACATGCCTTCAGAGCCGAAACAAGTGGCATCGGAGGTCGCGCACCCTCACCATAAAAATACCAGCTATCACCCTCAACCGGATGAAACTGTACCAGACGCTGATAACAATCCACAGTAGCATGATACAAAGTCTGCATATCTATTCCCAAGATACAGTCAAAATATGCCATCGCTAATATCATCAAATTAGCTGCTAACACATTACCCTCAAACTCAAGAAGGCAACCCATCACTAGACGCTTAGTTACTATCTCTTGCTCCAACGGAGTAGATACAACTAAATCCATATCTAATGATACATAAGGTAATCTATGTCTCTTAACAAAGCGACTAAAAATAAAGGAATGTGATGCTCCAGTATCAATTAATACAAGTGCAGGAATACCACATAACAGAAAGGTACCTGCCAACATGCGATCGCTTCCCTCTGTAGCCTGCTCCTGAGACAGAGCAAACACCTGCCCTTGATTCTGGGGACGATATCCAGAAGAACTCTGTGGTGCTGGCTGCTGACGTGGAAAAGTAGAAGCCTGAGATCCAACCTGTGATCCCGATCCACTAGCAGAACCCATGCGCTGAGGACAATCTCTCCGCAGATGTCCCTGCTGACTGCAAATATAACAAGCACCAGTAGCTCTCCGACATGAAGCTGCAGGATGCTTCCCTCCAGAATGACTACAAAACTCCTCCTTCTTCTTCTTCTTCTTCCCAAAACGGAACATACCTCGTGAACCACGAGATCCAGATGAAGTAGTAGGAGTAGATGAAAACGTAGGTCCAGACTGCACAACAGATTGAGCTCGAGGCTCAAAAGATCCACTAGGCTGTGCTGGCATCAACAACTGTGCCCGCCTGTTGCTAGTCTCCACAAGACGGCAACGGTTCACCAAAGTCTCAAAAGATACCGGGTCATCACAGACGACAACCTGAGAGTAGATATATTGGTTCAAACCTTGTAGAAAGATATCATACTTCGACACATCACTCTCATTGATATGAGGACTGAAAGGTAGCAGATCAAGAAATCGTTGCTGATATTGATCAATAGTCATTGATCCTTGCCTCAGAGTAAGCAACTCCATAGATCGTGCTTGGCGAATAGCCGGAGGAAAATACAGTTTCTGAAACTCCCGACAGAAATCCCCCCAAGTCACCTGTCCTCTCTCAGTACGTGCCTGAGCAGCCTTGGCATCCCACCAAAAACGTGCTCGATCCTCTAGAACAAATTCTAGAACTTTTAATTTCTGATCCTCAGTACAATCGAAAGCACGAAAAGTACTCTCGAGTTTAGACATCCAACTCCTCGCCTGTTCAGGATTCTCGCCTCCCACCAAGGGTTTCGGTCCTACTTGCATAAACTTATTGATAGAGTAGCGACGTCTACCCTCATGATGACGATGTTGATCATCATGATGGCGGTGATGACGATGATGATGACCACTTCCCTGGCCAACACTACCGTGACTTTCGTCAGCCATATTCTGAAAAGAATTGCACATTAAAATCCCAAATGCGCAAGAATTACTCAAGACTAAACTAAATCCCAAGTACTAATCCCAAAATCTAACCTTGCTCTGATACCAAAAATGTAGTGATCCTGCATGGTATCACCTACTAACTGGCAACTAATAGCATGCACTAAACTTAATACAGCAAAATAACTTAACAGAGTAAAACATGCAGAAACAAAACCATAATTTACATATCAGCTTAGTAACATAATCCAAGCTTAAATCTATAGTGATACAACCAAATCGAAAACTTAAACAGTAAACATTATACAGCTATATCGAATCCTTCTGTATAATAGAATCCTCAAGGCTCCTGCTCCCTAGTCCTGCCTTGAACTACCAGCTCCGTCCATCCTGCGACCTGTCCCATGGAATAGGGTGTCCAAGATAACAAATAGGACGTGAGCGCTAACGCCCAGTACATAGACATGAGTACACGTAAATATATGATGCATGCAACATGATGACTAGTAACGGGTCATCCGAAAAATCATGCTCAGTACCGGCGCCACATGAGTGCTACCACCGGATAACAAATAGGACGTGAGCGCTAACGCCCAGTACATAGACATGAGTACACGTAAATATATGATGCATGCAACATGATGACTGGTAATGGGTCATCCGAAAAATCATGCTCATACTTGAAATTTATTTGTTTAATATTAAATTTATGGTAATTTTATCATTTTAATTATTATTTGAATTAATATAATTAAAATTTTAATAAAAGTTGAAAACATTTTTTTGCGTGTAAACTCGTAGTAATCTCGTTTAATCTTTAAAAATTTGAAACTCGACATTCACGTTTCGACGTGTTTCGCGTTTTTTTAAAACCTTGCTATTAAATGTATGGAGTTTCGATTCAATGTTTTTTTCTTTTAAATGAAAGAAACTTTGAACTCAACAAAAAATTATGGTTTAATTAATCGGAAATAATTTCAAAAATATCTTTTAATCAAAAAGTTGAGAAGTTATGACATATTAGCTAATAACAAAACGAAGTAAAATTTATATGAGATCTGGAACACAATGACATGATTTTATATTAAAATATAAAACAAATATTGAATATGATATAATGTAATACAATAAAAAAAATTGAAACTAATTGTAATATAATAATGTGTCACATATTACATATACGTCAAATTAGGAAGAACTGTTATGGATATTAAATTGAAAAAAAAAAAACACATTGAAAGAAAAACGAATTTTTATATTATGGAATTATATTTGTTAAAATGGAAAGTATTTATTGGAGTTTTCTTATAGTTTTATTTATGTCAAAATTTAATTAGAGTGATAAAGGATATTATGGTCATCTTATAAATTTAAAAAGGTAGGAGTGTGATTAACAAATTTTGGAGTGTAAATAATAATCTTCATAAATAAATAAAAATATATATATATACCTAATATTAAGCAAGAATGCCTTATGACCTCTTATTATGGGGGATAATTGCATTCGGACCCCCTGTGAAAGTTTTAATTGTCGTAAAACCCCCTGTGATAAATCAATTGGCTTAATGCTCCTCGTGATTTTAAAACTTTGGCACACGTGCCCCTTTCTTTATTTTAATTAAATTCAATTAGCAAATGTCTGTTATACCCTCATATATAAACAAATAATACGTTGTCGTATTCAACAAAAATCTTGAAGGAACATACAGACGTGAGGACTGGCGATTCTCTGACCGCGAACCCTAATTTTGAACCAGCGGAGTTTTGAAGAGAAATTGAGACATCGATAGGTGCAGGTACTTATGCTCTTCTTTCTAGTATCATGGATTTAGCAATCGATTTTGACGTTTGGTATGGAGGTGTGTTCAAGAAAAAATTCGAAGGTGTTCATCCGAGAATTTCTTATGTTGGGGGAATAAAACACCAGTTTAAGAGAGTGAACTTTGATAGGTTTAATATGAAGGATTTATTTGCTCGTTATAAGCTCTGTGGTGGCAACAAGTTGAATGTTTGATTTTATTATAGGATTCTTGGGTGGGTAATAGAACAGGGTCTGGTAGAAATTATGGGGGATAAAGAGGTCAGTGATATGTATGACTGGTATAAGGAATTAGAATTGGTAACTATTTGGATTGAGGAGACAATGCCATTGCCTGATATGGTTTTGGACCCAGATGAAAATGTTGTTGATGCAGTGGAGTTTATACACTCAAAACCAGTAGGTTATATTGAATATCACAAGGAATCTGTAGCTAGCCCTAAACCTACTGAGAATGCTAGCTTAGATGATGAATCCCTTGCTGATAATACGCAAGTCCATGAGACTTTTTATTGCTCTGGTCCTAATTTGTCTGAATCTGAACCAAATCCTACTGAAAATGTTGGAGACAATGCTTCCAATCAATAGCCACGTAATTTTGCTGATCACTACAATGACATTCATGAAGGGATTAGTGATGGCAGTGAATTTGATGATTCTTCAGATGAAAACTATTCAGTTGGAGTTGAGAAGTCAAGTTCCGATGATGATTCAACAAATGAAATGTTGAAAGGTGTTCTTGGGAGTGATGAAGAGGATATTTTTGCTGAAGAAGTTGTTGTAGGAGAAGGGATGAGAGAGAGTATGATTAGGAAAGACAACAAAGGTAAGAGCAAAGTTTGTGAGAAGAGAAAGAGGAATGAAGATTCAAATAGTGCAGCTAACTGGGCAAGTGATGATGGTGAGGAAGATGACCTCATTAGTCTTGATGGATCTGATAATGATGGCCCTAAGCATCCAACTTATAAAGAGGGGCAGAATATGAAGGATTTCAAACTTGTGGTTGGTATGAAATTCAAGAATGCAACAGAGTTCAGGGAGGTTCTTAGAGATTGCATGGTTAGAATGGGTTATGAGTTGGTGTTGAAAAATAATGAGAAAACTAGGATAACCGGTGTTTGTAAACACGGTTGTGATTGGAGGATTCATGCTTCACTGGTTCAAGGTGGTCCAACATTCCAAATCAAAACAATCAAAGGAGCTCACACTTGTGCAAGAACTCATACCAACAGATTTGCTAACTACAAGTACTTGGGCAGAAGAATTGAAAATATTGTAATTGATAATCCAGATATCAAGATCGATCAACTACAGAATATAATATTGAGAAAATGTGCAGTAGAAGTTGGTTATTGGAAAGTTTTAAGGGAAAAGAAGGCTGCTCTTCAGAAGATAAGAGGGATTGATGGTGTCCAGTACCAGCTACTTAGAGATTATTGCGAGACAGTGTTGAAATATAATCTAGGCAGTAAGATTATAATTAGGAAGAGAGAAGACTTTGAGCCACCAACCTTTGATAAGTTGTATTACAGTTTGCAAGCAATGAAATGATGTTTTTTGTCAGGGTGTAGGCCTATTATTGGACTTGATTGTTGCTTTCTAAAAACAGTACATGGTGGACAGATATTAGCTGATGTTGGTAGGGATGGTAATGACAACATGGTTCCTATTGCATTGGCTATAGTACAAGTAGAGAACCGAGAAAACTGGACTTGGTTTCTAAGTGAGTTGCTAGAAGACATAGGAGGTTTGGGAGAGGATATATGAACTTTTATCTCAGATAGACAAAAGGGTCTTATTGAGGCTTTGAAGGATTTGGTGCCTAATTCTCAGCATAGGTATTGCTTACGACACATGTATCAAAACTTCAAAAAAAAAATACAGGGGAGTAGAATTGAAGGGTCTGTTTTGGAAAGCTGGTACTACCGCAAATAAAAATGAGTTTGATGTT
This sequence comes from Henckelia pumila, assembly GCF_033568475.1. Lineage (NCBI taxonomy): Eukaryota > Viridiplantae > Streptophyta > Magnoliopsida > Lamiales > Gesneriaceae > Henckelia > Henckelia pumila. Next base: position 148,601,726 of record NC_133123.1, on the reverse strand, counting down.
CACATGAAGAAGATTTTTGAAATTGATCCAAAGATAAATGCTAGTTATGAGACAGCTTATGAGTGGCTCCAAAACATTCCACCGATTCATTGGGCTAGAAGTCATTTTCCCACTGTTTGTTTGTCAGATGTAGTAGTGAACAATTTGTGTGAATCATTCAATAGCTCAATCTTGGAGGCTAGGGACAAACCAATAATAACAATGTTGGAGTGCATAAGGAATAAAATGATGAAGAGGATTCAACAGAAGAAAATTGGAATAGAGAGATATATTGGTGAGATTTGTCCCAATATAATGAGAAGGATCAATAAGAATAAAAAATTCTCCAGAAATTTTTTTGCAATATACTGTGGGGAAAATGAATTCCAAATCCAGTGCTTGTCTTCTCAAGGTGTACTTAGTCAATATGTGGTTGATTTGAACAAGAAGACATGTACATGTGGTATGTTCCAGCTTTGTGGGTATCCTTGCGCTAGCTCATGCATGCACTGCCATCAGTAAAAATAGACAGAAATTGGAAAATTTTGTTGATAAATATTATAGGAAGAGTGAATATTTGAGGATTTATTCACACATGATTCATGTCGTGCCTGGAAAAGCTGATTGGTGCAAAACACAAGGTGAACCATTGAATGCACCAATATATAAGAGAAAGAAAGGAAGACCTCAAAGAATGAGAAGAAGAGAAGCAGATGAGGGTGACAGTAGCATGTCTACAAGAAAGGGACTCACTCATACTTGTTCAAAGTGCTTGGAGCTTGGACACAACAGAGCAACTTGTAAAAATCCAGTTAATCCAAAATAAAAAATGTGCAAGGTAACAATCGATTCAGATATTCCAATACAATGTTTCTCAAACATTTTGACCAAACTTTCAATTATAGGGAGCTGCTGGACAAAGAACTGAAGGCCCAGAAACACAGTCATCTACAGCACCAAGACAGTCACCAAGGAGGCCAGCAAACCAAGTTCCAAATACAAATCCTCAGGTATCTGTCAATAGATCTTGTGTTCATGTATTTATGTATATAATTTTTAAAATTTATGGCAGGAAACACAGGAAGCTGAAAGCTTTCCTCAAGCATCTTCAACCAGAGCATCAAATTGTCATTCAAGGGTAAGAAGAGGATCCAATACTCAATACAGTGCAATGGACAATCTACATGGAAGTGTCAATGCTAGTGCTAGTGTCAGTGCCAGTGCTAGTGCAAGTTCAAGAGCTAGAGCAAGAGCCGCTGCAACTGGAGAAGGTATCTCTAAAGCAGCTGCAACTGCCACTATCCATGGTTCAACACAAGGAAGAAGTGCAAGATCTAGTACAACAGCTCATGTTGGAGGAAAAAATGCAAGCTCAAGTGCAAGTGCTTTAAGATGAAAAATTCAGAGGTGGATATGCTCCTGTTTGTCTGGAATAATTGGTAGTAGAGTTTTTGGAATGAAAGAATTCTGGCTAGTTTTTTTATATATGTCTTGGATATGCTAGTTTTTTAAGATGGGATGGAACAAACATGATGCACTTTTTTGTATTTTGAGTTTTTGGTGTATGTTTTGGTACTTTATGAATTGCAGACTATCATTTTGATCCATTATCCAAATTGTTATATTTGGTGTCATTTTGTGTTGTTACCATTTTATTATGATCATACAATGTTTATTGCAATCTTATTTCCAAATCCACATTAAGCTAACCTTAACAAAGAAAATACAAAATATTGATTACCACAATCAAACTTTCTTCATTCATAACAATAAAATATGGCAGGAATTAACTACATTACATTCATTTGCCTAATTCAAGTTGACAGAAACTAAAAGAGTACAAACACCATTCAAATACAATACACGCTTCACTTGACCAAGAGAACGATGAGCACCAAGAGGAAGAAAATCGCAGCAACCCAACTAACATGAACATATCCAGTGGAAAGTGAAGCACTTGTAGTGGAAAGTGAATCGTTCTTGGTCTCTTGCACCTTGGACAAAACTTCTGCTTCTTCATGTTGCCTCTCAACACCATCGTAGCTACTGTAACTTACACCTATGTCACCAAATGATTCACCTTCACCTCCATTTGGTAGCAAGCTATAGCTTTGGGGTTTACACCAACGAAAAAATTCGCAATGATTCTTCGCACAACAGTAATACAACGTTCCTTTTGATTTTTTTTTCAGAAACCACAACCCTAATATCGGCCAAAATCTTGCAGAAACAAGTTGGTGTGTTCGGATACCTTAAATCCAAGTTGGGCTTCATGGATTTTTTGCATCGGCTTTGAGATTGAGATTTCATTGCTGCTGCCTTCAATTATTATTCCCTCTGATACAGCCAAACAAGCTCAACGACTTGTGAAATAAAGAGAAAACAATAAAAAAAAAAAAAAAAGAGAGAATAATAAAGGGCAATTAAGTCAGACCATGTACAAAAAGTACCAAAAATCAATAAAATTTGCATGTACAACGCGTGTACTCACACCACCAGTTGAAGGGGGCCGTGTGCCAAAGTTTTAAAATCACGAGGAGCATTAAGCCAATTGATTTATCACAGGGGATTTTACGACAATTAGAACTTTCACAGGGGGTCCGAATGCAAAAATCCCATTATTATGGTATGCCAATAAATTAAAAATTAAAAAAAATTTGTTTCCTCCACTTCAATTTTTTCCACCATTTTGATTTAATTTTTTTTAATTCAAATATTTCTTTTTTTTTATCTCAATTTTTTATTTAATATATAATACAATCATTTTAATTAAAAATTTTAATTGAAATATAATTTTATTATAAAAATAAATTATTTAATACACATGGTACAGTTTGGTACAAGTATAATTAGTACTTGTACAACTTATAATATTCAATCCCGCCGTTCTTCTCCTCATATTATTTATTCATCTATTAATTATTTATTTTATATCAATCAAATCATTAATCATTTATCTTACATCAATCAAATCATTGAATTTAAATTACTATATTACCCTTATAAATAATATTATTCATATTTTATTTATTCTCAAAAGGACAAAATAGTAATTTATATTTTTAATATAAAATTCAATCAATCAAATCAAATAAACTATAATCTATCAATCAAATCAAATACTAAATTAACTATCATTTTTTATTTATTTTATATTACATTATATAACTTATCCAATTATTATTTATCCTATCCTCGAACCAAACAGTGTCTTATTGTGTGAAAAAGTCGTTAGTATATATTAAGCATGTATCAGTATATATACTTATTATAAATTATTTATTTATAATAATTTTATAAGTTTTTTTAAAATTAAATATTAAATGATTCGCGGGTCCAACCCGGGTCGGGTCAATACATATGAAATAACGACTATTGATGAGTCTTGTTGCATGAATCCCGGGTCAATACATATGAATAACGACTATTGAGGAGTCTTGTTGCATGAATGAGAACAAACAAAATCACACGTATAAATAATAATAATTTTTTTAAAAAACGTCCAAGTTATTGATTAATTTTACATAAATGTGCTCGTATCCTAATTTTCTTTTAAAATATTCCACTCGAACTAACTTTCAACTATTGTTTTCAGATAATCAAAATGATAAAATCCTTAAAAAAAATTTAACTGATTAATTAGACTGACCTCTCTCTCATGTCATATATCATCGGCCACCACCGTCTACTCGCTCAGCCCACGATTTCTTCGGTTTTTCGACATCTTCTTTGTCTGTCTGCCTCAAAAGGTTATTAAACCTATTCCTTGATTTATTTTTGTTTTTGTTTTCCGGTTAATTATGTGTGATAGGGGCAGATTTTGCATAGTTCGATTTCAAAATATTATTCTGGTACTTGATTATGTGAATTATTATAGGGATATCCGAAAACCAACACATGCTGTCCAGAATAAGAATTATGAAAATATGGACAATTTCTCTGACCTGTAAAATCATGTTATGAACTTCAGAAAACATCCCCACTCAGACCATCGGATTCAAAATATAAACTGGTTTTGGATGCCGGAAAACTTTATTTGCACTCCGGCCGAAAATCCATATATATATATTGTGTTGTACAACTTTAGTATGATTCGTAACTTGATTTCAACTTTCGAATGAAGGCAAATCTTCAATCCACACAGGTAGTGTTTGGGATATATTTTAGGAATCACTTTTCAGCTTTTCTTTAATAAAATTTTGGGAAAATTGCAAATTTAGTCCTGTATGTTTGTCACTTTGCGATTTTGGTCCTTTATGTTTTCACATTTCAGTTTTAGTCCTGTATGTTTCGATTTTTGGCAATTTCGGTCCTTTTTCTTAAAAAATGCTGACGTGGCACTGTACACGTCAGCTCCACATCAGCATTGAATTGGTGCCACGTCAGCGCCACATCGGAAAAAGGACTAAAATTGCCAAAAAAATAAAGATAGCGGACTAAAACTGCAATCTGAAAATATAAAGGACCAAAATCACAAAGTGACAAACATACAGGACCAAAAAAACAATTTTCCCTAAAATTTTTAAATTTTGTGAAATTTTGTTAATTAAAAGTTGAGAAATGCTTCTAACTCTCCTAAACACTACTATAGTTTGAAATAATTTGCGATGTACTTGATTGATCATACCTTGTCATGTATTGTTAAGTTGAGAAAGCATTATGTACTTGCAGACGATGTGTTGTGCGTATGTAATTACATTTTAAATATGTTAAGTTCGAATATAAAATGTAATTATGATGTTGGAATATTAGTAAATGTTATTTTTGAGCGTTGATTTCATTATATTTGCCTTTGCTAGCAATCGTCATCTTATTTCGACAATGAAAGCGATGGTGGTTAAAAGAAGCTGTTTTTCAAATATATTGGAGCAGCGAAAGGTTATGTCGCCTGAAATTAAGGACAATGAAGTAATCATCAAGGTGTGCGCCGTTGGGGTCAATTGGGGTGACATTTTTGACATGGTTACAAGTGATGATGGTATCTGTCCAGGCCTTGAATGCTCTGGAATAATTGAAGCAGTTGGAAGAAATGTCATTTGTTGGAAAGTCGGGGACAAAGGGTAATCTCGCCATCTCTCCCCCAATTGATATTGTAACATGATAATTTTTTTTTCCTCCGGTATTCCTTTCCATCCTTATGTAACATAAAATTGTTTATTTCAGGTCTGTGCCATTCTTGAAGGAGGAGGATATGCAGAAAAAGTGGCTGTACCGGCAGACTTTCTTCTTCCGTTGCCTGATGATTAATTTAGCTGATGCTGCAGGCTTACCTTATGCATCATGTAGCATATGGTTGGCTTTATTCAAAATGCGTGATCCCAAGGCCCTTAGAGGTAAAACAGTATTGGTAAGAACCAAGCCTAAACTTTATAAGGAATTCATTCTAAAAAGTAACGAAGTGGTTTTGGATCCATATTTTTATTTGCACATGTTTACACCTAAATTTCAAGTCTGGTAACAAACTTATGTTTATGATTCTATTTTGTTCTTCCTCATTGAGGCAATGTGCTTTCTCAAGCAATGATTTGTAGTTTTGTAAATTTGTGATATTAGAATTTTTCTTGGACATATCCTTATCTTTTGTTGCTAATTATCAAAGCCACTAACAAATTTAGAGTTATGCAATGTTTAGATTCGTGAAGGCACCAGCGGGATCGGCGCATTGGCAATACAATACGCAAAGTACATGTGGGATTAAAAGTTATTGCCTCCACAGGTGATATTATTTACCAAATGACAATGTCAAACCCATTCTCCTTTTCACGACAATTTGTGATGTCTTAATTGTCCATAATAACATATTCCCATTCTCGTTGATGCTTTTTTTTTTTTGAAGGACGTAGAAATGGGTTTTGTATCTGTCGTGGTTTTGGCGCGGACATTTGTGTTAATCACAAGTCAAGAGACTTTGCGTGGGACGTCCTGATGAAAACTCAATTTTCAGGTGTTGACTTTGTGATTGATTACGGAGCGTCCGATCTTAGGAGAAACATCGAGTGTTGTGATGAAAGGGGTAAGGTTGTCATTGTAGATTTGCATGGAAGGGATCGTAGTAGGATTGATCTTGCTCTACTAGAAGAAAAACGGGCTGAAATTAAAGGTGAAGTGTGTTGATTTCTTTTCGATAGTATTAATTTGTTGGCTTAAAACCCTCATCCCCATTATTCTCTAAGTGTACCATCTATTACTATTTTCTGCAGCTTTCGATCTACAATCTAGAGATTTGGAAGATAAAGCATCCGTGATTGCCGAAGTTAGAACTCATTTTTGGCCTGCTGTTCTTAAGGAAAAAGTTGTTCCACATGTTGAGTATCGTTTTCCAGTGACTGGAGCTCGGAAAGCTTTGAACCTTTTAAAGAAAAAGGATGGTATTGGGAAGATTATCTTGTGTATGAGCAGTCCCAATCTTAAAATGGACTAAATTTGGTTAATGTTCTTTGAGACAATGCATAGCTTCCTATATCTAATAAATTGTTTTAGGAAAATATAGATTCCGAGGTCTTGTTTAAAAATAAGTTGGTGGTGTTGGAGAAAGTAACAAACACAAACTTATGTCACGGAGAAAAGTTGGACCTTATAACGTGGGACGAGTAACAGCAAAAAGCAAAAGCAAATCACATAAAAACATCATGCTTCATATATATAACACGAGAAAAGAAAACATTCACTCAATAAAATATTACCCCATAAAATTAAATTGGCACCGAGTTTAGTTGAAATCATAGTTGATTAGTAGTGCATTCAGTAAATGGTGATATTTGGTCATTCAATTTCCTATCTGCAGGCACGACTCTTGATTAGTTCAATATCTAAATTGAACACCGATAACTGTTGTGTGACAATATGAAACTTTGAAAACAGTTTGCAAATTATTAGAGAGGCATTCAAATTTAAGATTTTTAAAATAATTGGAAGGGCACCAATCAGCAAGATAAAATTGAAATTGCAGTCTACAGTGAAAACCATGGATATATATAGATCAATTCAAGCTAACCTTAGGATCTCCCTTTTCATCTATATATATATGTTTGGAATGAATACCAATCATCAGTTTCTTTCATCCATTTCTGCCACAGAGAACAACAAAGCTCAGGAGCTTCTTCCTTCTCCTGCTGCATATTATAAGCGTCACACCATGCAAAAAGCAATGCAGGCTAGTACTAACGGACAAGTAAAAAAATACTCTTACTAATGAGCTTTATATGCGGCATAGTTGGCGTTTTTCAGCTCTCTACTCCACAATCAAGGCGTTTTTTCTTCGCCTCCAACTCTAAGTTCAACGATTCCTGTTCATCCAAAACCCACTTAACGTGCTGAACATTGCGTTGCATCTTCTTTGTTTTTGAAAAAAATAGCAGAATTTCAATTTAACCTCAGAGAGGTACAGAAAACACAGAGATCATAATAGGGAAGGAAATATATAGCAATTAGTAAAGGAATAAACATGATGGCTTTAATGAGTGGGAATTAATCAAACTTCCTTCCACATACTCAATGATATTCAATAGTAGCAAATTATGGGCTATTATAAAAAAAAAATGATAGTAAAAAAAACAAGGACAAAAAAGGATTAAAAATTTAGTCAAATGATTTATTGCATGATGAGTAATGAAGATGGATTTAACTTCTTATTTATATCCCATTATTACCTCAAAATTAATTATTAATAAATTATGTATATTATATAATATAAAAATTCCACATATTATATTTGACTCATTCTTTTACATTGTAAAATATTTTACTTTAGGAAGGTGAAAAAATAATCCAAATGATCATTGACTACTAAATGACACAAACCGGATGTATGGACATTGCACATCATAACAAAATTTGAGAAGCAATAATGCTAAAAATTAAATATAAATTAATTTATTTAAATTAATAATGAGATTAATATTAAGAGATTTTTAAATTAAATTTTTTCATTAGCCTATTTTCTTTTAATATTTTAACATTTTAAATTTAATGAAAAAAGTTAGTATAAATGATTTTCCACGTACCTTTTTTTTGGACCAAAACTAACATATTAAATTTTTATCAGACCATCATTCTAAATTTTATAATTTTAATTAAATACATGTTTTGTTGTCTTTTTTTGCCGTCAATTAAGAAATAGGTGTATATATCAAATGTAATAATATTGATTATTTTTAACCACTTTTAAATTATAAAAATATTCATTATTACTCATACCTATCTATGGCCCCAAGTTTATAAATTATAACTTGAAACTATCATTAGTATTTAAATTTGGTGGAAAAATTTAATAGACAAATGATTTTTTTATATCTATTTTTCATGTTATGTATACAATTAGATACTCAATTGATTAAAATTTTCTTTTTTTGAATGGAATTGATTGAAATTAATATTAGGATATAAGCTGGTAAGTTAAATAGATACTATTTTCTTATATCTATTTTCCATGGTATGTATACAATAAGATACTCAATTGATTGAAATTTTCTTTTTTGAATGATTTATTTTTTTGAAATTAATATTAGGATATAAGCTGGGTAAGTTAAATATATAAATAATTTTCCATATCTTATCATCATATTATGTATAATAAATCGAATTAAAAAAAAAGTCATATTATGTATAAATTAACTTATAAAGAGAATTTGTTTTTTGATTTTTGATTTAATTATTCACTATACGATATATTATTATATATAATAAAATTAATTACGTAAATTAAAATGATACTGAAAAGTTAAGAATTAATAAATATATAATGCAAAATTATTTTACTACTGTTTCACTTGGATTAATTTATTGATTATTTATTTATTTTTAAGTGTTTGTTTGTTTACATGTATACTGCATTAATTTGTTGATGCATGACGTGTAACTCATCTGACACTAAAGTCCCTAGCTAATATGGAACGAGGTTTTGAGTTCGAGATCCAGTTGTGGCAATCTCCTCCCCCAACTCAAAAAAAAAATGTATAATCATTCATTTAATAATGTTTGGTTTAAAAAAATAACGATTAATTACAAATTATGTGTATTATATAATTTTTCTTTATAATAAAAAAATTTCATTTCTTCACATTATATCACAATCATCTCCCCCAACTAAAAAAAAAAGTATATTGCATTAATTTAATTATGTTTGGTTAAAAAATAGCGATTAATTACAAATTATGTATATTATATAATTTTTCTTTATAATAAAAAATATCATTTCATCACTATATCGTAGAAAACTCATGCTGCATTAACATGATGTTTGATTGAATTCACCAAAAAAATCTTGATATCACGTCCGTATCACCTGCTTTTTCCGAACAAAAAAAACAGAAAAAATACATGTTTTGTTTCTAGGGAAAAAGCACAAAAACCAGAACTTCGAAATTGTCATTTGGGAAATCTTAATTACTTGGTTGATCGCACGCTTTGCATAAACAAGCTTCCTTCCACGTAGTGAATGATACGGAATATTAGCAAATTCCTCGACTATACACAGATATCATCTACACAGCAACGTTGGTAAAACAGCATCAGCATTCTGAATTGGAGAAAATCGCAATCTTCGACATTAATTCGGAACCAGATGGCAGCACAAATTTGCCTGCAAAAAAATCATTCAAGCTTTCATTACCTGAATAGAAAGTCAGTGAGATGCATGTCTTAGTATTGAAATGAAAACGAAAAGATAGACAGAGAGCTGAGTGCACCTGCTTAATTTCTCTTCCGCTTCCGCTTGAGATTTTTTAATTGCCTGAAAATGTAGTGGATGACTTCCTTGAAAGTTGCCTTTCTGTTCTCTTTAAAGTTCCAAAGTTCTGGAACCTCAAATCGCCCACTTGGATTATACTCGCATAGCTCGGTTAAGGCTAAGGTCACTGCCTTGTAAACTTCACAGCCCCACTCATTCTTAAGGTTGAGTAGCCTATCGTCATCCTCCTTTATCGATATCTAAAATGAACAGCAATGGCTGTTATGTGTGACATTATAAAAGTTTGCAAATACTTGCAGTACTGGAGACATTCACATTTAAGATGTTTAAAAGAATTGGAAGGGAAAAACATGGGCTTTAGAAGTATTTTTTGCATGCAACGAGAACGAGGAGCTGGCTGCTAACTGCCTGTTAGATCATATGCATGAGTTTGATGAGTTAAATTTCTGCCTTCTCGTTAACTCTTTCTTGCACTTTGGATTTTATTTTATTTTTGTTTAAATTCGAATGAATACCAAGATAGTGTTATCCTAATATTCATGGTATAAAATCTTATTTTGTTGTGCTTCACTACGCAGAGTAAATATTTTCTGTTCAGAAAACACATACAATGAATTTAAATATGTACACCATATTAGTTGCTAAGAAAACAAAGGAAGAGCATAGTTTACGCTTATTTACTGAAAGTTAAGGGTTGCAGATTTTACAGATTTGGATTAATCCAATCTAATGTTACAGCCTGATTTCGTGACGTGAGATATCGATTTTGACAATGTCGAGACACTTATCTCTATTGTGACAACATGTTGGGCTTTCCCATTACAGGTTCATTTTGAATCATCAACTCAAATGAAAAGTAAAACCATGCATGTAGGTCAATTCAAGCTAACCTTAGGATCTCCCATTTCATCTATAATGATTTGGAATGGATACCAATCAGATTCTTTCATCGATTCCTGCCACATAGAACAAAGCTCAGCTGCCTTGATATCAGCTTCGTCCGGTGAAAATCTTGCCTTGCATGCAGTCTTGAAGGGTTTCTCGTCAAGTTTACCCATCCTCTTAATGCCAATGCTGACACGATTGCTACTCAGCAAATCAATCAAGTCCTGGAAAAAATGACACATTAATTAATATCATTAGTTATGTGCGACGGTTTAGTAGCTAACACAATCAAATGGAGATGGACAACTGTCGTGTCATCACATTCGCTAGTATAAACCTTCGATCAAGCCCAAAGAAACTAATCCTGTTTACCGATCAAGAAGTTGGTTGACAAATCTTGAATCGGTGCTTCTAATATTCTATCTTGTGTCATTGCATGTTAATGATATTGTCGATGTCTGGAACCAGCAACAATCTTGATGGGAAAAGAAAAAGTAACCCAAGCCCGCACACCATTTTGTAGCCTCACAAATCTTTTCCAACTCCATTTATGTTTTGGCACATTCATATACTTTCGAATAGCTATACTATATGATCAGGTTAATCTACCACCAGAATCACACAAGAAAGAGCAAGATTCAGATTTAATATAATCGATTACATACTGCAATCAGTTCATTTCGAGCCTCTTGCAGCTCATCATTACTTTCACGCTCTTTAGCAAGCAGTTGTCGATTCAATTCCTTACGATAATTCAAATATTCAACTTTCTCCTCCAACTGCTCCCTCAGCTGATCTCTCGTATGCTGGGCAACAGCATCATCATCACCTACCAGATGCTTCATCACCTCTATTTTTCCCTTAAGTTCTTGAATTTCCATCTCTAGTTTCTGCTTCTCATCTAGATTTCTTTCCAACTCAAAAATCTTTTTGAGAGCTTCTTCCTTCTCTCGCTGCATATTATAAGCATCATAACATGTAAAAAGCAACGCAAGCAAGTACTAACTGACAAGTAAAAAATGCTCTTTTTACTGAGCTTTACATGTGGCATACTTAGCGTGCAAGTAAAAGGAAAAAAGGCATCACAATCAAGGGTTGTTCATACCTTTTGTTCTTCAACTAGTTTTCGGACATTATCATTCACCTTCTTTTGCTCCTCGGAAGCCATTTGAAGAACACTGTTTCTCAAATTATTCTGGCAAAATATTGGAGCTATACATATCAGCATATTTCCAAAAAGAATAGATAGAAAGGATGTGACAAGAAGGATTTCATAAAAGTCAACAGACTCATATACACAGCCGCTGAAAACATCAATTCTAAAACAGAGGTCAGTTAAGGCTTGGCATACATCATCCTTTATGTCTGCGTCGTGAATGCCACAAAAGTCTGCCAAAGCAATCAATGTGCAAACGGAGTAACACAAGTCTTAAAAAACTCCTGTTGGGACCCAAGTAACTAGGGAGGATCGAAGCATCAATTCACATGTAACTAAGGCCTAATAAATCTATGTGCAGTACGCGTAAACAATGAATTACCTTCATTTTCTCCTCTTCAAGTTTATTTCTCTCATGTTCAGTCAAAGTCTCACGTTTGTTCAGCTCTCTACTCCACAAATCAAGGCGTTTTTTCTTCGCCTCCAACTCTAAGTTCAACAATTCCTGTTCATCCAAAACCCACTTAATGCGCTCCTGAGCATGTCGATGCATCATCTTAGTTTCTGAAAAAATAGCAAATTTCAGTTTGACCTCATATGAGAAGCTCATCCAGCCGGTAATACAGTTTTACAAGAACATGAAGCAGAACACAACAATGGAAGAAGAAAGCCAACCTTCGTAGAAAGCTTTGTGAATTTCATCTCTCTCATCACGTATCCTACCGAGGGACGTCTTCAATTCATTGTACTTGATCTGCAACTGATTCAAGTTTTCGTTTTTCAACTCAATCTCATTAAATAGTTTGACTACCATGTTGTGCCTGTCAATAGTTGATTCCAGAACAAGGTCTGAGATTGTTTTTAGGCCCCCTCTCCTGCGAAGATAATCTCCCACAGGCCCCTTGGCTTTGTAATCATCTTCACGTGCTAGCCAACCATAAATACATGAACCTGGAGAAGTTCTACGATCATCCCACTCTTTCTTGCTTTGACCCTCAACTTCAAAGAATTTCTCAAACTCCGTGGCACTCTTAAACCCAATCCAATCATGATCAAATCTTACGACAGCATGTGTGGCGTGTCGCTGATCGTCCCAGAAGGTTTCAACTTCTAAAGGCTTGAACTTCGAAAATTTCTTCAACCAGTACCCACAGTCGACCACACAATTGTCTTCCTTTGGATCTTTCAGTATGTAAGCAATAATCCCAGCCCAAGGCCAGTAAAACAAATCGTTCTTCGCGGTATTAGCTACTGATTCAGGTATCACATTCTGTAGTAGGGCTGAATTAGATAAGTAAGTCTCTAAATATTCAGCTAGTGCAAGGTGGCTTTCCTTCTGCTTATCGCTTAGATTAGTTGATCCCTCAGCAAATCCAATAGCATGATGAAAAAGAGAATTGTAATCATAGCCCTGTTTTTCATTATCATCACAAAAAGGACATCCAAGGATACCATTTAAACCCTCTACTTTAGAAATACCGGTCATCAATCGTTCATAAGGTTCCTCTCTATATTGATTAGTTTCTGAATCACTGCTGTTACTCTCTTCGCTGGAACTACTTCCCATCTGAATGACAAATGGTATATCACATAATAAATAATCTAATCGCCTGGGTAAATAATATAAGAGAGTCCAATAGGACAAACAATCGACTACTTGGAGATGCAATCTTCCAGATATGCATTAGAAGATATCAAAATATACAATTTGGGGGCATTTCACGATACCTGATAACATAATAAATTATAGTGTATAAATTGAAACCACAACACCAAAAAGAAAAGTTGACAGGTAGTTTGACGCCTATTTATACATCACTAGTGAAATCAGAATGTCATTAACGAAAGAACTTTATCAAGATTTTGCAAGTGTCTCATTTCGTTTTTTCAAAATTTTGCTGCCATTTTGAGAAGAACTGAGCAGCTTTATCTCAACATTTGCAGGGTAGGCTCTCTGCCTACATGATTTTATTTCCTCCAAGATCCTAGATTCCAGAGAACGAAGATGCCAATTCAAAATGTGTATTCATTGGTGAAGAATTGTTGGATTTCAAGAGAATTAAAATGTTAGAATTCTTTCGTTTCGAAAACAAATTACGGACATTCTGCACGACTCCATACATTCACATGATTTTCAATAAAAGTTAACACATCATCAAACCACACATTCTGCTAGGTGAAATGTAGATTAGATACACCACAAGAAAACCATCATACCACGTTTAACTCATTGTCTGCATCTTGTCGCATATCATCCTGCAGGAGCTCGGTGCTACTCGGTATCTCATCTAGATCTCCTTGGCCATCCACCTCCTCAATATTCCCCACTAATCTCGCCTCGAGCTCTGTAATTTTCATTTTCTTAGCATCTAAAAAGCATTCTAACGCGAGTTTTTGCTTTAGAACCTGCTCATTTTCCCTCTGCAATGTGACATCCAAGAAACTGAGAACCATAAATCTTTCACACATTTGCCAGGAAGACATTCAACAAGAAGAGGCATGATGGCAGAAAACTTACCTTCAGTTGCTCATACAGGCGTTTCCACTTCTCCTTCTCGGCCTTCAAAGAATCATGACAAGGTAACTGCTGAGACAATATAGGGTTTTCAGAGGTGCCCTCTCCATTCTTTGCAGCAGATTTCGACTTCGAACGAGACTTCATTACTATGCCAGCTTAAATAGAAAATGAAACAGGAAATCAGTTATACTCGGCCAGATTCTAGTGCAAAGAAATCCTCACTAAATATGACTTCTTACACTACTACTAGAACCAAGAAATGAAAACTTTTTGCCTCCATAAAACAACAATTTTCACCTGTATACAAACGATTCTACAATGGGGAGAATAAGCACACATACCGAGGAATATTGTGCGTTTTCTCGGTGTAGGCAACTTTGGCTGCAGACCAAAGAACCAGAAGTTCAAAAGCCACCTTTCATTTGGTTCAGCAAATATTTATAAAAAAAAAAAAAAAAAAAAAAAAAAAAGTCACTTCGTCTACATTTTTTTAAAAAAATAAATATTTTTTTTACTTTAAAAAAATAAATCAATAAATCAACAAATCACAATTTTTTTTAAAAAAAAGTTATTTTATGTTTTAAATAAATAATACTAAAAGCTAAATTTCCTTGCTAATGAAACTGTTTTCAATAGAATCTATTCATTTAATTATTAATTTTCTTTCGATGTTTTTTCGAGAAATTACATTTTAGAGTGGTGGGTGTGTTCGCATTATTTTATAAGAAAATTAAAGATAAATCATAATTGTTAGAGTGGTGGGTGAAGCCGGAAGTGGTGGAAGGAAGAAAATGGGATTCTAGTCTTTTAGAGTTGTTTTTTTTAATATTAAATTTTTATAATGCCTTTTTTATTTTAAAGAACCTATATTTTAGATCAAATTCAGTTAGTTTAATGGGTTTGTACATAAAGTAATAAAGTAAAGATAATAAAGAATATATATGAAAAAATAATTTCCGATTAGTGGAACAACCTGATTGAATTCCGTTTAGTGTGATCTAGTAATTGACCAACCAATTAAAAATTTCCAAGGTCGCAAGAACAAAGTTCAAAATCTTTTTTTTCTTGAAAATGTATGATCCTGATCTTAAGTAGCGTTTGCAACATATAAAAATAGTAATTATGTAAACACTATCTTGATCTTCAAACATTAAAATTAAATTGTCACCGAGTTTGTAGAAATCATAGTTGATTAGTGCTTAGAGTATGTGGTGATATTTGGTCATCCAATTTCCTATCTGGCGCGACTCTTGATTAATCCACTCGCGAGGGAGAAATGGGAACGTGAAACAACACTTGAATAACTAGATTTGGATACATAAATTTCTTTGTTCACAAGCTTTCCACATATGGAATAATATCAAATAGTGGCAAATACCTCAATTCTACACACATATCATCCTACACTGCAACGTTACCCCCATCAGGATTTTGACTTCGAAAATCAAAAGCTTGGATATTCTGAACCAGATGGCCGCACAAATTTGCCTTCTTGCAAAACAGTGAGATGCATTTCTTAGAATTTAAATGAGAAATAATAGGAGACAGCAAGTGCATCTGTTTAATTTCTTTTCCGATTCAGAGTTTTCAACCGTGTGAAAATGTAGTGGATGACTTCCTTCAAGGTCGCCTTTCTGTTCTCTTTAAAGTTCCAAAGCTCTGGAACAACATAACATCCACTCGGATTGTACTCCCGTAGCTCAGTCAAGGCAGTGGTCACTGCCTCGTAAACTTCACTGCCCCACTCATTCTTAAGGCTGCATAGCCTTTCGTCGTCCTCCTTCAGCAATAGCTAAAAAGAACACCAATAACTGTTATGTGTGACTGACATTATGAAACTTTGAAAATAATTTGCAAACAAGTACACTGGAGGCATTCACATGTACGATGTTTACAAGAATTGGAACGACAAATATTAGACCACTCAACGAAAATAAAATCGATATCGCAGGCTACAGTGAAAACCATGCTTATAGGTCAATTCAAGCTGACCTTAGGATCTCCCTTTTCGTCTTTAATGATTTGGAATGGATACCAATCAGACTCTTTCATCGATTCCTGCCACATAGAACAAAGCTCAGCTGCCTTGATATCAGCTTTGTCCGGTGAAAACCTTGCCTTGCATGCAGTCTTGAAGGGTTTCTCGTCAAGTTCACCCATCCTCTTAATGCCAATGCTGACACGATTGCTACTCAGCAAATCAATCAAGCCCTGGAAAAAATGACACATTAATGAACATCATTAGTTATGCGTGACGGTTTAATAGCTAACACCATCAAATGGAGATCAATGGTCGTGTCATCATATTCACTAGTATCAAACCATCGATCGAGCCCATATAAACTAATCCTGTTTACCAATCAAGAAGTTAGTTGACAACTCTTGAATCAGTGATTCTATCTTGTTTCATCACATGTTAATGAACAACCATGAACCACATGGCATGTATTGTCGATGCCTGGAACCAGCAACAATCTTGATGGTAAATAAAAAGTATCCAAGTATCCACACCCCATTTTGTAGCCTCACAAATCTTTTCCAACTCCTTTTATGTTTTGGTGCATTCATATACTTCCGAATAGCTATACTTTAAAACCAGGTTAATCTACTAGCAGAACCACACAAGAAAGAGCAAGATTCAGATTTAATATAATCGATATCATACAGCAATGAGTTCTTTTCGAGCCTCTTGCAGCTCATCATTACTTTCACGCTCTTTAGCAAGCAGTTGTTGATTCAATTCCTCACGGTCAAACAAATCTTCTATTTTCTCCTCCAGCTGCTCCTTCATCTCATCAATCTTTTGCTGGGCACCAGCATCATCTTCACCTCGCAGATGCTCCATCACCTCTAGTTTTCCCTTGAGTTCTTGAATTTCCATCTCTAGTTTCTGCTTCTCATCTAAATTTCTTTCCAACTCAAGAATCTTTTTGAAAGCTTCTTCCTTCTCCTAACATAACAGCATGTAAAATACAATGAATGTGACAAGTGAAAATGCTCTATTACTGAGCTTTATATGTGCCATACTTAGTGTGTGTGTGCACGTGACAGAAGAAGAATAGGCATGGAAATCAAGGGTGGTCATACCTTGTGTTCTTCAAGTAGTCTTAGGACATTATCTTCCACCTTCTTTCGCTCCTCAGAAGCATTTTGAAGAACACTCTTTCTCAAATTATTCTGGCACAAAATATTTCAACTTTACATATCAACACAAACATACATTTCCAAAAAAAAAAATAGATAAGATGTGGGATAGAACTGAAAGGATTTCATAAACGTAAATCAACACGTATAAACAGAAGCCGAAAGCTTCAATTCTAGAAAGGAGGCTAGCTAAGACTTTCCATTCACCACAAAAGCAAACCATACATTCTGTCTGCCTAATGAGTTCCATAAAATTCTGCCAAAGTGATCGACAGGGAAACACATAGGATAACACGAGTCTTAAACAACTAATGTTTGGAAATAAGCATCTACTCGAGCATGGAAATGCCAGTTCAGATTTTATTGAGCATGTAAATGCTAGTTCAGATTTTATTGGGTCCAAATAAATGTAAATACATTGAGAATAGACAACGAAGTACCTTTGTTTTCTCCTCTTCAAGTTTCTGTCTCTCACGATCAGCTAAAGCCTCCCGCTTGTTCAGATCTCTGCTACATGCGTCGAGATGTTTTATCTCTGAGATCAATGTTAGTTGTTCCTCTGAAATTCTCCTAATATTCTCCAGAGTAAAGAGCTGCTTATTCTTGATTTCTGAGGAAAAAAATACTTTACAACAATCTCAAAAAGATCCAGTTTAGTTTATGCATAGATAAGTGATAGGGAAAGACTCATTCCCATGTCAAACTTAAAAGTATAGAAACATGGCCATATTGAGCAAGGATTTAGTGGGTGATAATTCGTCAAAATCAAGAACAAAAAATTAAAGAAGAGTTAAAAGCCTCGAACACCAAGATTGACAGGCTCGTATGATTGTGCGAGGGAGAACAGTGGAACACTTGCCGCATATGAGACACTCATCCAGCCAGAAACGCAGTTTTACAAGAACATGAATCAGAATACAACAATAGAAGAAGAAAACCAACCTTCACAGAAAGCTTTGTGAATTTCATCTCTCTCATCATGTATCCTACCGAGGGATGTCTTCAGTTCATTGTACTTGATCTGCAACTGATCCAGATTTTCGTTTTTCAAGTCAATCTCATTAAATAGTTTGACTACCATGTTGTGCCTGTCAATAGTTGATTCCAGAACTAGGTCTGAGATTGTTTTTAGGCCCCCTCTCCTGCGAAGATAATCTCCCACAGGCCCCTCCGATTTGTAATCATCTTCACGTGCTTGCCAACCATAAATACATGAACATGGAGAAGTTCTACGATCATCCCACTCTTTCTTGCTTTGACCCTCAGCTTCAAAGAATTTCTCGAACTCCATGGCATTCTTAAACCCAATCCAATCATTATCAAATCTTACGACAGCATAAGCAGCTTCTCGCTGAACGTCCCAGAAATTTTCAACTTCTAAAGGCTTGAACTTGGAAAATTTCTTCAACCAGTACCCACAGCTAACTACACAATTGTCTTCCTTTGGATCTTCGAGTATGTAAGCAATAATCCCCACCCAAGGCCAGTAAAACAAATCTTTCTTCACGGTTTTAGCCTCTGATGCAGGTATCACATTCTGTAGTAGGGCTGAATTAGATAAGTAAGTCTCTAAATATTCAGCTAGTGCAAGGTGGCTTCCCTTCTGCTTAGCACTTAGATTAGTTGATCCCTCAGCAAATCCAATAGCATGATGAAAAAGAGAACTGTAATCGTAGCCCTGTTTTTCATTATCATCACAAAAGGGACATCTAAGGGTACCATTTAAACCCTCTACTTTAGAAATTCCTGTCATCAATCGCTCATGAGGTTCCTCTCTGTATTGATTAGTTTCTGAATCACTGCTGTTACTCTCTTCGCTGGAACTACTTCCCATCTGAATGACAAATGGTAAGCACATAATAAATAATCTAATCGTCTGGGTTAAGAATATTAAAGAGTCAAATAGAACAATCAACTACTTGGAGATGCAATCTTTCAGTATGCATTAGAAGATATCAAAAAATACATTTTGGGGACTGGGGGCATTTCACAATACATGAAAACATAATAATGCAGTGTGTAAATTGAAACCACGGCACCAAAAAGCAAAGTTGACAGGTAGGTTGACGTCTATTTATACATCACTTGTGCAATCAGAATGTTTTACAAAAGAATTTTATCAAGATTTTTCAAGTTCCGCATTTCATTTTTCCAAAATTTGCTGCCATTTTTATTTTTTAGAAAAAGTGATTGCAGGGTAGGATTATCTGCCTACATGATTTAATTTCTCCAAGATTCTTGATTCCAGAGAACGAAGAAGCCAATTCGAAATGTGTATGCACTGGTGAAGAATTGTAGGATTTCAAGAGAATTAAAATATTAGAACTCTTTCGTCTCCAAAACAAATTAAGGACATTCCTGCACGACTCCATACATTCAGATGATTTTCAATAAAAGTCTACATAGCATCGAACCACACATGCTGAATATAGATTAGATTACACCACAAGAAAACCATCATACCTCTTTTCTTTCATTGATAGCACCTTGCAGCTTATCATCCTGCAGGAGCTCGGTGCTACTCGGTATCTCATCTAGATCTTCTTGGTCATCCATCTCCACAATATTCCCCTCTAATCTCGCCTCGAGCTCTGTAATTTTCATTTTCTTAGCATCTAAAAAGCATTCTAACACGAGGTTTTGCTTTATAACCTCCTCATTTTCAATCTGCAATGTTACATCCAAGAAAGTGACTAAATCTTTCATACATTTGCCAGGAAGACATTCAACAAGAAGAGGCATGATGGCAGCAAACTTACCTTCAGTTGCTCATACAGGCGTTTCCACTTCTTCTCGGCCTTCACAGAATCATGACAAGGTAACTGCTGAGACAATATAGGGTTTTCAGAGGTGCCCTCTCCATCCTTTGCAGCAGATTTCGACTTCGACCGAAACTTCATTACTATGCCAGCTTAAATAGAAAATGAAACAGGAAATCAGTTATACTCGGGCAGATTCTATTGCAAAGAAATCCTCACTAAATATGACTTCTCCCACTACTACTGGAACCAAGAAATGAAAACTTTTTGCCTCCATAAAACAACAATTTTCACCTGTATACAACTATGCATACAAACGATTCTGCGAATAGGGAGAATAAGCACACATACCGAGGAATATTATGCGTTTTCTCGGTGTAGACAAATTAGGCAGACCCAAGAACCAGAAGTTCAAAAGCCATGGCTTTCATTTGGTTCAGCAAATATTTTCGAAACAATAATGAAGTCACTATTTTTTTTAAAAAAATAATTTTTTTTTACTTTAAAATAAATCAATCAATGAATGAACCAAAAAAAATGCGAATCTCACTTTTTTCAAAAAAAAAAACTTTATTTTATGTTGGACAATGCTATATGTATATAGACTTACATAGAGGTGTACACGTCTTATTAAATTAGGAAATAATTTCAAATTCTTTTAAAATTTTATTTTTTTTCAACCTACAATTTTTTGAATTGCTAAAAAATATATATCCAATTCTTTTAAAATATTTTTATTTTCAACCTACAATTGTTTATCTTCTTCAAAAAAAAACTCTTAACAAAAATATTATTATTATTAATTTAATTATTTATTGTGAAATTTTAGGGGTATCAAAATTGAACCCGACCCAAGTTGATCAGTTACTATCGAATTAAGGTTGATTTTTGGAGTTCAGGTTAGACCCGAAATATTTGATTTTTTTAAATTTTTTAACATAATAATTAAATACACATAATAATAATTAATATATTTTGATTTAAATATATAATAATAAAATCTCACTTATATAGTTCTATATAACTTAAATTTGAAAGTCCAAGTATATAAAATTTAAAATAAACTTAATACACACAATAAAAATTATTTTTAAAAATCAATATTTTACAAAATAATTATTACATGTTTAAAATCTATGATACAATATACAATATTTTTTTTCAAACATACAATATATAAAAATATAGTAATTATTTCTTAATTCTAGAAATAAGTACAAAAACTTTTTATAAATTTTTCAAACCAAATCCGAATAAATCAATAGTGATCGACTCGAACTCGACTAACACGATCAACATAAACCTATATGATTTGATTTTTTATTTTGTTTTTAACAAAATAATTAATTATTACACATAATAATATTAAATATATTTTAGTTTAAATATATATTTTATCCATAATAAATTTAAATATATAATAATAAATCTCGCTTATATATGATTTAAATTTGAAATTTTTAATTTTAAAAATTTTAAAATATATTGTCTATAATAAAATAGATAATTATTATTTTTTAACTCAATTAATAATTATATTTTCATAATTATATTTTAAAATTTTATAAAATAATTATTTTTGTGGAACTAAGTAAAATTCATTCTACAAGTAAGTAATAAAAAATAATAATATTTTTTAAAAAAAAAATTTGAGTAAGAAAAAAAATTGTAGATTGAAAAAAAAAAGAAATTTTAAAAGAATTTGAAATTCTTTCCTAATTTAATAGGACGTGTACGCCTCTATGTAAGAGTTTATGTAAATATAGCATTGACCTTTTATGTTTTAAATAAATAATACTAAAAGCTAAATTTCCTTACTGATGAAACTGTTTTCAATAGAATTTATTCATTTAATTTTTAATTAATTTTCTTTCGATGTTTTTTCCAAAATAATAACCTTTTCATAAAATAATTTCTCTATATCTATCATCAAATATCTCTTACAACAATTATATATATATATATATATATATATATGAAAAAGTATTTCCCGGTTAGCGGAAAAACCAGATTGAATCCGTTTAGCATGATCGAGTAATTGACCAATCAATTAAAATTTTCCAAGTTGGCAATAACAAACTTCAAAATCTTTTTTTCCCTCAAAATGTATGATCCTGATTTTAAGTAGTTTTTACAACATATAAAATTAAGTGATTATGTAAACACTACCTTAATCTTCAAACATTAAAATTAAATTGTCACCGAGTTTGTAGAAATCATAGTTGATTAGTGCTTCAAGTATGTGGTGATATTTGGTCATTCAATTTCCTATCTGGCGCGACTCTTGATTTATCCAACTCGCTAGGGGGAAAAAAGGGGTGTCAATCATCTAAGAAATGGGAACGCGAAACAACACTTGAATAACTAGATTTGGATACATAAATTTCTTTGTTCACAAGCTTTCCACATATGGAATAATATCATCAGGATTCTGAATTCTAAAATCGCAAGCTTCGATATTCTGAACCAGATGGCCGCACAAATTTGCCTTAAAAAAATCATTCAAGCTTCATTACTGGAATTGCAAATCAGTGAGATGCATTTCTTAGGATTTAAATGAGAAAGAATAGGAGGCAGCAAGTGCACCTGTTTAATTTCTTTTCCGCTTCAGACTTTTCAACTGTGTGAAAATGTAGTGGATGACTTCCTTCAAGGTCGCCTTTCTGTTCTCTTTAAAGTTCCAAAGCTCTGGAACAACATAACATCCACTCGGATTGTACTCCCGTAGCTCAGTCAAGGCAGTGGTCACTGCCTCGTAAACTTCACTGCCCCACTCATTTTTAAGGCTGCATAGCCTTTCGTCGTCCTCCTTCATCAATAGCTATAAAGAACACCAATAACTGTTATGTGTGACTGACATTATGAAACTTTGAAAATAATTTGCAAATAAGTACACTGGAGGCATTCACATGTAAGATGTTTACAAGAATTGGAACGACAAATATAAGACCACTCAACGAAAATTAAATCGATATTGCAGGCTACAGTGAAAAGCATGCATATAGGTCAATTCAAGCTGACCTTAGGATCTCCCTTTTCGTCTTTAATGATTTGGAATGGATACCAATCAGACTCTTTCATCGATTCCTGCCACAGAGAACAAAGCTCAGCTGCCTTGATATCAGCTTCGTCCGGTGAAAACCTTGCCTTGCATGCAGTCTTGAAGGGTTTCTCGTCAAGTTCACCCATCCTCTTAATGCCAACGCTGACACGATTGCTACTCAGCAAATCAATCAAGCCCTGGAAAAAAATGACACATTAATGAACATCATTAGTTATGTGTGACGGTTAATAGCTAACACCATCAAATGGAGATCAATGGTCGTGTCATCATATTCACTAGTATCAAACCATCGATCGAGCCCATATAAACTAATCCTGTTTACCAATCAAGAAGTTAGTTGACAACTCTTGAATCAGTGATTCTATCTTGTTTCATCACATGTTAATGAACAACCATGAACCACATGGCATGTATTGTCGATGCCTGGACCAGCAACAATCTTGATGGTAAATAAAAAGTAACCAAGTATCCACACCCCATTTTGTAGCCTCACAAATCTTTTCCAACTCCTTTTATGTTTTGGTACATTCATATACTTCCGAATAGCTATACATTAAAACCAGGTTAATCTACTACCAGAACCACACAAAAAAGAGCAAGATTCAGATTTAATATAACCGATATCATACCGCAATCAGTTCTTTTCGAGCCTCTTGCAGCTCATCATTACTTTCACGCTCTTTAGCAAGCAGTTGTTGATTCAATACCTCACGGTAACTCAAATCTTCTATTTTCTCCTCCAACTGCTCCTTCATCTCATCAATCTTTTGCTGGGCACCAGCATCATCTTCACCTCGCAGATGCTCCATCACCTCTAGTTTTCCCTCAAGTTCTTGAATTTCCATCTCTAGTTTCTGCTTTTCATCTAGATTTCTTTCCAACTCGAGAATCTTTTTGAGAGCTTCTTCCTTCTCTCGCTGCATAGTACAAGCATCACAGCATGTAAAAAGCAATGCAGGCGAGTACTAACTGACGAGGAAAAAAACTCTTATTACTGAGCTTTTTATATGCAGCATACTTAGTGTGCAACTGAAAGGAGAAAAGGCCTTGAAATCAAGGGTGTTCAACCTTTTGTTCTTCAACTAGTCTTAGGACATTATCATCTGCCTTCTTTTGTTCCTCGGAAGCCATTTGAAGCGCACTGTTTCTCAAATTATTCTGACACAAAATATTACAGCTTTACATATCAAAATATTTCCAAAAAGAATAGATAGGAAGGATATGACAAAAAGGATTTCATAAAATTCGACAGACTCATATACACAGTCACTGAAAACTCCAATTCTGTAACAGAGGTTAGTTAAGGCTTGACATACATCATCCATTATGCCTGCCTTGTGAATGCCACAAAAGTTTGCCAAAGCAATCAATGTGCAAACAGAGTAACACAAGTCTTAAAAAATTCGTCTTAAAAAATCCGTGTTGGGACCCAAGTAACTAGTCGAGGATCAAAGCATCAATTCAATTTTTATAAGGGCGAATAAATGCATGTGCCCTGCGCATAAACAATGAGGTACCTTCATTTTCTCCTCTTCAAGTTTATTTCTCTCACGTTCAGTCAAAGTCTCGCGTTTGTTCAGCTCTCTACTCCACGAATCAAGGCGTTTTTTCTTGGCCTCCAACTCTAAGTTCAACAATTCCTGTTCATCCAAAACCCGCATAATGTGCTCCCGAGCATTGCGTTGCATCTTCTTTGTTTCTGAAAAAAATAGCACAATTTCAGTTTGACCTCAGAGAGGTACAGAAAACACATAGAACATAATAGGGAATGAACATCACAAGTAAAGAATAAACATGGCTTTAATGAGTGGGAATTAATCAAACTGAGGAAACCTTCTAAAGAAGTGTTAAGACAGAGTAGTGCAATGGCACAACCTCAGAAGAACACTAGCATTTACCTGGGATGGGGGTTGGGGGGTGGGGTGCAACATACCTTCACAGAAAGTGCGGTGAAGTTCATCCTTCTCTTCAAGCAACCTACTCAGCGACATTGTCCGTTCATTATATTTAATTTGCAACTGATCCAGGTTCTCATTTTTCAACTCAATCTCATGGACCAGATTACCCACAACCTTGTTTGTATCTTTTTTTTCATCCTCAACGAGATCTGTGATCGTTTTTAGTACTGAATTTTTGCGGAGATAATCTCCAGCAGGCCCTTCTGATTCGTAATCATCTTGGCGAGCGAACCAACCATACATCTTTGAGCCAGGAGAAGTACTTCGCTCGTTCCATTCTCTCTTTGTTTGGCCAATACATTCAAATGATTTCTCAAACTCCATGGCATTCTTAAAGCCAGTCCAATCTTGATCAAATCTTAACAAAGCATGCGCAGTTTGCTGGTCATAATTCCAGAAAATTTCAATTTCTAGAGGCTTGTATTTGGAGAATTTCTTCAGCAAATACCCACGGGTGTCCACAGAATCGTCATCCTTTGACGTATTCAATATGTTAGACACAATCCCCACCCAAGGCCAGCAATAGAACTCCTGCTGCTGAGGTTTATCAGCAGGTGCAGTTGCAGGTGCAGGAGCAGGTGCCGCACGCTGTGGTACAGGTTCAGCGTCTTCAGCTAGATATGCCTCCAAATATTCAGACAGTGCAAGATGATTTGCTCTCTGCTTGGCACTTCGATTGGCCGAGCCCTTAGATACTCCAATGGCATGTTGAAAAAGGTGATTGTACTGGTAGTCTTGCTTTTTCTTACCAGCGCAAAAGGGGCATCTAAGGGTACCATTTGGACCCTTTACCTTATAAGTACCAGCCTTCAGGAGTTCATAAGGTTTCTCTTTGTACTCATTAATCTCAGAATCACTGATATCCGACTGTTCATCAGAGCTGCTTCCCATCTGAATAGCGATACACATAACAGTTGATTGAAAACAATTCTCGAAGAGAGAGAGAGAGAGAGAGAGAGAGAGAGAAAAAAAATGAGTCCACTACCACTAAAATATTCAACCTAAAGCACGTCAAACATACAATAGCTTGCGGGACTGAAAGTGGACGTGAATAGAGATTAAAAAAATTGTCTAAAGCAAAGAACTGCCTAGGTTATATCAGCACACAAATTAATGGTTGTCTACCAGACTCCCATTGGATTCTGGCACAAAAAGCTGATAACATTAAGCTTAGGGAATAGAGCACAACCATACTTACTGCATAACAACTAAGAAAGCTTTCCTATCAAACCCCATATTTGTTTTAGTAACTGCAGAAATGCAACAAATTGCTGTCGCATTTCTCCCAACAGCTTACAGTAGCACATTCAAAAACCAAAATTGAATTATTTACGAACTCCCCGCGGAATTAAAAAGTAAAAACAGTTCGGTTGGAAATTTTTTTCCTAGCAAATGTGCATGCATCCTCTTTTATCAGACAAAATAGAAAATCCAGCCTCTCTCCTCTTAAGCAAAAAGCTAAATTTTGCAGGAAACAAAATCCACATCGATACACAATTTCTGCCATTACCTCGCCAGTAAGCCGATCCACAAATCGAGTTGATTCAGAGCAACAAGGGAAAAGTTCAGCTCACGTGCCTACACATAAATAAAAAAAAAACCATACCGTAAGCTATCAATTCAACCAACAAATGAATACAATTGTTGCTTACATGCACACTAGCCTAAGCATTTTCTTACCTCGACGAGAGCAATTGACCTCAGAGCAGAAGGGACGAATGCCGGAACGAAGCCTGTTTCCGCGGTGAGCTTAGTTCACCAAAGCAGACTGAGAACACCAGGGGATCAGAATACCGGCCGTGAATCGCCGAAGAAGCAGGTCGAAACCCTAGAGAACCGCGGACAAATTGGGAAGCAGTGGGCTGGAAGTACACTCGATGGTGGAAGTGGTGATCCGTCGGAAAACTGGGAACATTGAATTAAAGTTGAAAACAATAATGGGCTTTCATGTTTGGGCCAATCCGAATTTAGGGCCTTAGGCTTGCATGAAATGGGCTTAAACTGAGTATAATATATTACAGATGTTAACATAATTAAAATCTTAATATAATACTAGCTACATTGGCACACACATAACTAATAAAATGTGATAGTATCAATTGTAGAAAAAAATAGATAGATGATAAGAAATCAAAGAAATTCACTATAATGAAGCATAAAAATTTGACTGAGATATGAAAGAGAAAAAAAAACAGTAGCACCACACCCTGCATTGAAGAAGAAACTTCCTATCTTTGCTTGATATTTTGGCTCTCAGAATTGGACGATTGAATTATTTTCTACTTAGTGGAAAAAAGTTGTTATGGAGACATGGGAAGGTGAGAGAGAGAATGAAATAGGGAGATGGAGGTAAAACGTGAGAAAAAAGTTAAAGTGAGGGTAAAATGGGAAAAAAAACATGGTGTCCTCTTGTCATATCAAATATGGTTATTATATACCCCTCAAGTATTATAATATAGTATAGATAATATAAAAATATAAATAATGAAGTTAGATCAATATTTTATTTAAATATAACTTTTGAAGTTGTATTGTATTTTTATTTTATAAACCGTGGAATTTTGGGAAATGGGTATTTTTTGGGAATAAAAAATTGATAAATGACTGTAGATCAAATAGTAAGAGTAACATCAATAATTAAAAAAACGATATGGATAACATTGTCGCCTTGGTAGAATTTTTTATTTTATTTTTGTTTTCCGGTATGTGTGATAGGGCAGATTTTGCGTAGTTCGATTTCAAAAAATTACTCTGATACTTGATTGTATGAATTGTTAATAGGGATGTTCTCCAGAATAAGAATTATGAAAATATGGACAACTGTATAGGTAGTGCACCAAAGAACATTTAATGGTGGAGATTTATCAATAAATATGAGGTCATTATGTTTTCAATGGACCTCACGTAAATTGATTAATTTCCCCTCTAGATGCACAATAAGGACACTACCTATTAAGGTAGGTTGAAATGAGCCGACAAGGTTCTCTGACCATTAAAATCATGTTATGGACTTCAGAAAACATCCCCAGTTAAATCATCAGATTTAAATTTAAAGTGGTTTAGGATGCCGAAAAACTTTATTCGCACTCCCGTCGAAAATCCATATATTTTTTTATACTACTTTTAAAATTGTATTTTGTTATGTTACAACTTAAGCATGATTCGTATCTTAATTTCAACTTTCGAATCATGAAGGCACCCGCATATTTTGAAATAATGTACTTGATTGATCATACCTTGCCGTGTGATAAGTTGCCTAATATTATGTTGAGAAAGCATTATGTACTTGCAGACGATGTGCTGTCCCGTATGCATGTAATTAAATTTTAAGTATATGTTAGGTTTGAATATAAAATGTAATTATGATGGTGGAATATTAGTAAATGTTATTTTTGAGTATTTATTTCATTATATTTGCCTTTGCTAGCAATCATCCTCTTATTGCAACAATGAAAGCTTCGAACCTTTTCTCAAAAAAAAAAAAAAGAAAGCTTCGAACCTTTTAAAGAAAAAAAAAACATTGGATTGCCGAAGTTAATTAGAACTCATTTTTGGACTGTTGTTCTTCAGAAAAAAAGTTTTCCTCAGGTTGAGTATCGTTTTCCAGTGGCTGAAGCTCGGAAAGCTTGAACCTTTTAAAGAAAAAGGATAGTATTGGGAAGATCATCTTGTGTATGAGCAGTCCAAATATTAAAATGGACTGAGTTTGGTTAATATTCTTTAAGACAACGCATAGCTTCCTATATCTAATAAGTGGTTTTAGGAATATATAGATCCCGAGGTCTTGTCTATAAATAAGTTGGTGGAGTTGAAGAAAGTAACAAACACACAAACTTATCTCACGAAGAAAAGTTGAAATTGAATGTACTTATAACGTAAAACGAGTAACAACAAAAAGCAAAATCAAATCAGATAAAAATATCATGCTTCATATAACACGAGAAATGAAAACATTTATTATTATTTTTATTTATTTATAAATTTTGGGTTTCACTGTGATTTCATATTGTCGTCCTTGTGTGTTTAATGACTCTAATGAATGAGTTTTTTTTATTAATTTCTAATGAATTTAATTTATACGGTTTATGTTTAAACATTACTTATATAAAATATGATGAAAATATTATTGTGAACTATTTTTTTCTCATTTGAATTCTTAGTTTTTATCTCTTTAGTTGTGGAGTTAGCTAAAATTTATTATTTTAAATATTAATTTTTATTTATATATATAAGTATGCAAGCTCTATTATGAATTTACAAACATCTTCTTGTTTGTTTAATGACTTTAATTAATGAGGTTTTTTTTGGCTTTCTAGCTAATTAATTTAATTATATGATTTATGTTTATAAATAACTTGCATAAAACATGTGAAAAATAATTGTAAACTATTTTTTTATCATTTAATTATTCTTTCTTATCTCTTTAGTTGTTGGTATTAGCTAAAACATATTCTTTTAAATATTAATATATATATATATATATATATATATATATATTTAAATAGAGTTTCTTTCAGCTGCCCACCTACCATGTCCACCAATGATATGACACTATTATATTAGATGTGATAAAGATGTGATAAATTGTAGGTCCAATAGAATAGTGACATATCATTGGTGGGCATGGTAGGTGGGCAGCTGAAAGAAACTATATATATATATATATATATATATATATATATATATATATATATATATATATATATATATATATATATATATAAGTTTCATTGTAAATTTATAAACATATCCTTGTTTGTTTAATGACTTGAATTAATTAGGTTTCTCTGGATTTTTAATTAATTTAATTTATATAATTTATTTTTATACATTATTAGCATAAAACATGGTGCAAAATAATGCAAGTTATCTATTTTTTTCATTTGAATTATTTTTTAATTTTTTTAGTTGTGATTGTTAGCCAAAACTTATGATTTCAAATAAAATTTTTTTGCAACCATTATTTTTTAGTTTAAATTTACAACTTAATTTATTTGTTTTTTCATTTCCTCGTTAATTGTTTTGTGAATTTTTTTTGTTTTTTTCATAATAATTTATCTTTATTTTCATAATAATTTATCTTTAACAAGTTTATTGATTATTTTTAAAATAAAGCTAGAATCAATTGATTTGTTTTCATTTTCTTTCTTTTTTTTTTGTCATTTTTTTTTTTAGTTTTTCATAAAAAAATTTCTCTATGTCCATTGATTACTTAGAAAATAAAGTTAGAACTTATGTGCTTGATGTAGCAAAAAATTGATATTATCCGATTAGTGAAAATCTGGGTAACTTGTGGAGATCTAGATAGTCGGATTAATACTCGAACTGTTCCAAACACCGAACTTCGTGGGTTGTCACATGCATCACAAAGAAAAGTGAGTGTTGTCAGGGATTGCCTAACAAAGACATTTCGACGCTCAAGTCATTATTTGCTCAATAAAAGTTATAGAGAACTAGAGCATGTGACTATAGAGAGTGTATCTTAATAATGAGAGGACTTGAGTTATTTATAGATAGTCGGAGAGTTTCATGGGCTTGAACTTCTTATGGGCTTTTAAGAGTTTGTGGGTCTTGATAAATTGTCCAAATAAAAAATTAAATAATATGAGATCCGAATGGATTGAATCACTGGGCTTGGGCCCGGGAAAAATTCAAATTGGGTCATAACCCATCATAATCCCCCACTCTCGGGCATGTCGCGTAGCTAGATAGCCGAGAGTAGGAATTTTTGGAGTAGTCTGTCGATAGACATGTAGCAGTCTGAATACAGGAGATAATAAAGTTGAGTTTGTAACCCATCACTCACATTTTCTTGAATGGGGTGGAGATGGGGACGATTTTTGTATTTGGGAATGGGGATGTGGAAGACATCTATGTCCCCACCCTGCCCCATTTTCATCCCTACAATTAATTCTATCAACATGTTCGTATACCAGTGATCAGCGTCATTGAGTTGCATGATCCTCTGAATTATCGTTGTCGCGCCTAGAGGTAATAAACTAGCTCGCCTTTTCAAACAAAGAATTAGTCTCACATAACCTAATGTGGTCAGTACACACAAGAATGTATCTAGTATCATTAACACTGTCCTCGAGGAAAATATTATCCACGATCATTTTAATATATCCAGATAAAACAGTCCCGAAAAAAGATCCTACTGCACTTATTAATTAACAACAAAAGGAATTTATATTCATCACCATTAAAAATTCCTAACTCTGCATACATTTTCAATGAGAACCACATCAATACTAACACAGTGACAAACTGAACCTATTTGATATAATGACTAATCATATACGTTGACAAATTCCATGGGTCAAAGGTTGGTTCGTTAGCGTTTTTTGCACAAAATCATTAGCAAATTACGACAGTCAAGAAAATGATAAACTATTTAAAGTAATTTTTATCTTCCTACTTACCAATATCATGTGGTCGAGCTCTAAAACTCAAACCGATTCTCTCATTGCCGATATCATCGTTGTTCTCATCATTGACATTCTTTTCATCATCGTTGATCTTGTCCTCATTTTTTTCAACATCATTGAAGTTCATCCGTCGAATGTCAAGGAAAGCAAGAACAACTAGTACAAATGTATTTGTTCTTCGTCTTCGTCAATGGCAGAGCCAGGATTTCGACTCCACCTAAGCTAAAAAAGTTTTAGCGAGAAATCAAAAAATCATGAAAGCTGAAAACACTGATTTTTTTTAAAAAAATGTAAAATTTTTAATTAAAAAATCAGAAAAAATTGCCTCAAAATTAATTACAAAAAAATTAAATATTTCTCAACGTATATATAAATTTCATCATTGTTTGGTCGATATATACCTTATAAAAGTGGGAACATTATAATATCATAGAACTTTAGAAGATAAAAAGTGAAGAATAAGATATTTGCAACTTGACAATATAGAACAGACTTTTCAATTAATTAAATATTATTTAATGGATGAAAATGAGAAAATTTATAAACCCAATCCATGCAGTAACATTATTTTCACTTTGAATTGGTATTTACTTCGTCCCAATTATTGTCAAGCAATACTTAGTCTCGGTCAATTTATTTGTGAAAATATATGTATAGACAAGGATTGACATTAAGACCAACTTTTTTTTTTTTGGTTTTTTTGATTAGTTTTGAGAAATAAAAAGTGAGATATTTTATTTTTTTAATTGGGCTACACAGACTAGTATAACATTAGCTCCAAAAATAATATTTAATATTCCTTTTTAAAATTTTTGGACCATATAAAAAATTTTAAAAAAATCAAGTCCGGGTGGCCCAATACCTGCCTCTCGTGCCCCTGAGTTATTTGTCCGCGAATTCCAATATCTTTAAGATCAAAATAATAAAGCAAAATCAATCCAAGACTCATTAAGAAATAAAAATAAAAAAGAATCAACATCCAAGACCATAAATCTTGTCCCTGTGTCCCCCACTGCTAGTGCTAGCATTTTGGTTCAATAATATTTCCCGGCACCGTGAGCATGTTACTGAATAAAATGAGAACAATATTGAAAGCGTGTTGGATCATGGGCCATGGCTTCTTGAAGCTATATCCTACCAATTGATAGGTATTATACATTATACATGGATAATAAATTATACAAATTGTATATATATTTCAAATTTGTACCCCATTAATGTAAAATAAATTATTAATTAATAAATAAAAAGTAAACGTACCACGAGCATCGACATCGCTAAATTCCTAAAACTCTCGACGGGGTTGGCGACATTCTTCCCCGTAATCTCTCGTCGTTATTGCCTATGGTCCTCCTCCTCAGTCTCAAACATAGACATAGACTCCACATAGAAATTCTTCTGGAATGGTAGTTTATGTTACATGATTCCAAAGAAACTCAAAAAGTTATTTGACAACTTGTTCCCGCAGACGGCGTCATTTGTAAAATTACCCAAATCACAAGAAGAAATATATGCAATTAAATATAAGAACACAATAATTAACGTGGTTCGGTTGATCGTATCGCAACCTAAATCCCACGGGAAAAAGAAACAGCTGATATTTATTGATAACAGATGAGAACTTCACAAGTACAAGTTTCAATCTCTCCGAAGAAATTATCAAACTAAGCTTGTATCCTTAATCTATCTTATTCGTGTTCTCTGATCTTCCCTGTACTCACTGTCTCGAGCTCTGTCCGTCTTATCTCCAACTCTTGTCGTGTCGGGACCAACTCCTGTTGTGGCAAAGTAGTAGGAACGGGCTCCTGTAATCCAAAAAAACCCAAATAAAACAACACAAGCCTGTGAAAGAGTACTCACTGTCTCGGGCTCTGTCCGCAGTATCTCCAATTGCTGTTGTGACTCCTGCCATGTCGGGACCAACTCTTATAGTGGTAAAGTAGTAGTAACGGGATATTCGTAGTTGCAATGTTTAAAATATTTCATGTTTCCAAACCCAAACACTGCCTAACATTCTCCTGTTAATATGTCTAGGGACGTCAAGATTGACCTAATTCTTGGTCAATTCTTCGAGTTTTTCAACATTTTTTGCGAAGTTACTAAATTTGTTCTAGCTCCCTAAGGGTGATTGTTTATTTTTACGTTTTTCTCACCTCACACTCACTCATCAGCATCATCCCAATCATCTGAAAACTCATCCAGCCAACTGCACACAAATTCACTTGTAAGTCTCTGCGCTGGAAATGCTAATATTCCTCATCTACTTCTGCGACAAATAATTAGGGATGATAATTTTTCCCACGGGTTTGGGAACTTGCGGGAAACCCAAAACGAGGCGGGTATGAGAGAGCATTTTTGGGTTTGGGATTGGGTTCGAGTTCGGGAATTTCTAAAAATCCCTTAAACATATTAGAAATGGTATGGGGATGTTATCTCCATCCCAGAATCTGCCCCGATGATGAAGACGACGATGATGATGATGATGATGATTATGATGATGATGATGATGATAGTTAAGCATAAATATTTTTTACTTATCTAATTTTATTAAATATTTGAATAATATATAAATTATTCTAAATATTAAAATTAAAAATAAAAGTATTTAGTAGTTTGTACTATTTTAAAACAATAATTTTCATTCATATGGATATCTCTAATCTAAGATATATATTAAATTTTAATTTTATAATCAAAAATTTTTACACCAAAATTTTTTTATGTGTTTTACAATAAAATTGACCAATAATATATATAAAAATAAAACTATTATTATTATATATATATATATATATATTCGAGTATGGAGATGGAGAATAAGTCTCCGCGGGTATGGGGACGGAGAATCCACGATAAAAAAATTAACGAGGAATGAGACGGAGATGAGAACGAGTTTTGTATTTGGGAACGAGGTTGAGGAAGACATCTCTGTCTCCTCTCGTCCCATTGTCATCTCTACAAATAATTCTATAAACAAGTTTGTATACCCGTGATCCCTATCATTGAGTTGCATGATACTCAAAATTATTGTGGTCGCGCTTAAAGGTAATAGACTAGTTCGCTCTTTCAAACAATGAATTAGTCTCACAGAACCTAATGTGGTCAGTACACACAAGAATGTATATAATATCATTAACACTGCCCTCGAGGAAAATCTTTTCCACGATCGTGTATATACACATTCATGATACTTCATTTTAATATATCCAGGTAAAACAGTCCCAAAAAGAGATCCTACTGCACTTATTAATTAATAACAAAAGAAATTTATATTAATCACCATTAAAAATTTCTAACTCTGCATACTTTGTTAATGAGAACCACATAAATACTAACAAAGTGTCAAAGTGAACCAACTTGATATAATGACTTATCCTATACGTTGACAAATTGCATGGGTCAAAGATTGGTTCGTTAGCGTTTTTTGCACAAAATCATTAGCAAATTACGAAAGTCAAGAAAACGATAAACTATTTTGAAAGAACGTGTTTCACACGTCTTTTAAATTATTTTCTAACTACAATCAACTTCTATTTTTAGAGTTTTGTCTTTCTTAAACATGTTTTAAAATAGGTGATAATTATTATCTTCTATTGCAAATATTTGATTTCTGATAATATCTTGTTTCCATATTTTGTAGGATTTCTAATCTTTATTTAAAGGAGAGAGTGAAACGTTTTGAAGATAACAATATAGAGAGAGTGGAACGTAGAGAGCAAAAATTCATGAGAGAATAAACGCTGATTGGTGCAGAAATTTTGGAGCTTTGAAGATCGATTGTTGAAAAATTTCTGAAGCAGTCACTACCGTTACACAGTGTTGCTTAGCAGTGTTGGAGACACTGAAGAAAACGCGAGTGAAGTGTTGTTTTGAAAGTGGTTCCTTGGTTTTTTTTTTTTGGCACATGTGTTTAAAACTTCTTAATTATTAGTTTTTCTATTCTAGTTCTTACTAATTTTTAGGAAGTTATTTATTTTCTCAATTTGTTGAG
The DNA here is from genome assembly GCF_033568475.1 of Henckelia pumila. Taxonomy (NCBI): domain Eukaryota; kingdom Viridiplantae; phylum Streptophyta; class Magnoliopsida; order Lamiales; family Gesneriaceae; genus Henckelia; species Henckelia pumila. The sequence goes on along the minus strand of NC_133123.1, from coordinate 148,566,156 downwards.
AAAAGTAGTTTTTCATATACAATCACTAGTTGGTTTTTGTGTAAACTGATTTGTTTTCTAGTGATTATTTTGCTATGAGGCATCGCGTAAGTACTTAATACTTGTGCATAAATATTTTTGTTATTTACTTTTAATTATTTTATTCCGCTGCGTAGTGTATCTTGAAGTATTTACAATATTAAGAGATAACACTAACTCAAAAATTCAAAAAATTTATTTTTGATATTTTAGTGATTTCAAACTATCTGACCCTTATATAGTTAAAGTAATTTTTGTCTTCTTACTTACCAATATGTGGTCGAGCTCTAGCATTCGAATCGATTCCCTCATTGCCGATATCATCGTTGTTCTCATCATTGACATTCATTTCATCATCATTGATCTTGTCCTCATTGTTTTCAATATCATTGAAGTTCATCCGTCGAACGTCAAGGAAAGCAAGAACAACTAGTACAAAATGTATTTGTTCTTCGTCTTTGTCAATGGAAGAGCCAGGATTTTGACTCCACCCAAGCTAAAAAAATTTAGCGAGAAATCAAAAAGTCATGGAAGCTGAAAACACAGATTTTTGCAAAAAAAAAAAATGTAAAATTTTTTTTATTAAAAAATCAAAAAAATCTCCTCAAAACTAATTACAAAAAGATTAAAAAAATTTCAGCGTATATACAAATTTTATCATTGTTTCGTTGATATATACCTTATAAAAGTGAGAACATTATAATATCATAGAACTTTAGAAGATAAAAAGTGAAGAATAAGATATTTGCAACTTGACAATATAAAACAAACTTTTCAAGTAATTAAATATTATTTAGTGGATGAAATTTAGAAAATTTATAACCCCAATCCATGCAGTAACATTATTTTTACTTTGAATTGGTATTTTTTCCGTTTCAATTATTGTCAAACAATAATTAGTCTCAGTAAATTTATTTGTGAAAATACATGTGTAGACAAGGGTATACATTAAGACCAACCCATTTTTTTGGACTAGTTTTGAGAACTAAAATGTGAGCTATTTCATTTTTTAATTGGGCTACACATGCTAGTATAACATTAGCTCCAAAAATAATACTTAATATTCTTTTTTAATTTTTTTGGACCAAATAAATTTTTTTAAAAAAATCAAACCCGGGTGGCCCAATAATACCTGCCTCCGCCCTTGGTCCTCATGCCCCTGAGTTCTTTGTCCGCGAAGTCAAATATCTTTAAGATCAAAATAACAAAGCAAAATCAATCCAAGACTCATTAATAAATAAAAATAAAAAAGAATCAACATCCAAGACCATAAATCTCGTCCCGGTGTCCCCCACTGCTAGTACTAGCATTTTGGTTCAATGATATTTCCTGGCACCGTGAGCCTGTTAGGGAATAAAATGAGAACAATATTGAAAGCATGTTGGATCGTGGGCCATGGCTTCTTGAAGCTATATCCTACCTATTGATAGGTACTATACGTACATGGATAAAAAATTGTATATATATTTCAAATTTGTACCCACTAATGTAAAAGAAATAATTAATTAATAAATAAAAAATAAACGTACCACGAGCATCGACATCGCTAAATTCCTAAAACTCTCGACGGAGTTGAAGACATTCTTCTCCGTAATCTCTCGTCGCTACTGCTTATGGTCCTCCTTCTCCTCACTCCCAGACATAGACGTAGACTCCATATAGAAATTCTTTGGAATGGTACATGATTCCAAAAAAATTCAAAAAGTTAGTTGACAACTCGTTTCCACAGACAACTTTATTTGTAAAATTACCCAAATCGCAAGAAGAAATATATGCAATTAAATATAAGAACACGGTAATTAACGTTGTTTGGTTGATCGTATCGTAACCTACAAGCACGGGAAGAAGAAGCAGTTGATCTTTGTTGATAACAGATGAGAACTTTTCAAGTACAAGTTTCAATCTCTCCGAAGAAATTATCAAACTAAGCTTCTAGCCTTAATCTATCTTCTTTGTGTTCTCTGATCTTCACTGTACTCACTGTCTTGAGCTCTGTCCGTCGTATCTCCTACTCCTGCCGTGTCGGGACCAACTCCTGCTGTGACGAAATAGTAGTAACGGGCTCCTTTAATCCAAAAAAACCCAAATAAAAAGACAACACAAGCATGTGAAAGAGTACTCATTGTCTCGGGCTCTGTACGCAATATCTCCAACTGCTGCTGTGACTCCTGCCATGTCGGGACCAACTTTTATAATGGCAAAGTAGTAGTAACGGGATCTTCGTAGTTGAAATGTTTGAAATATTTCATGCTTCCAAACCCAAACACTGTCTAACCTTTTCTTTTTATCCTTGTTAATATGTCTAGGGACGTTAACATTGACCTAATTCTTTGTCACTTCTCCGAGTTTTTCAACATTCTTTGCGAAATTACTAAATTTTGTTCTAACTTCCTAAGGGTGATGTTTATTTTTACGTTTTTCTCACCCTTACACTCACTCATCAACATCATCCCAATCATCTAAAAACTCATCCAGCCAACGACACACATATTCATCTGTAAGTCTCTGCGCTGAAATGCTAATATTCCTCATATATTGCGACAAATAATTAGGGATGAAAATTTTTCCCATGGGTTCGGGTACTCGTGGGAAACCCAAAATGAGGCGGGTATGAGATGGCATTTTCGGGTTTGGGTTAGGGTTCGGCTTCGGGTTTGGGAATTTCTAAAAATCCCTTAAACATATTGGGAACGATATGAGGCTATTATCTCCATCCCCAAATCTGCCTCGATGATGATGATGATGATGATGATGATGATGATGATGATATTTAAGTATAAATATTTTTTAATTTATCAAATTTTATTAAATATTTGAATAATATATAAATTATTCTAAATATTAAAAATAGCAGTATTTATTTGTTTTTATTATTTTAAAAGAACAATTTTCATTCCCTTAAAAAAATATTTATTTATAGGGATATATCTAATTTAATATATATGTTAAATTTTAATTTTACAATCAAAATTTTTTACACCAAATTTTTTTTATGTTTTTTATAATAAAATTAACTAATAATATATAAAAATAAAACTCAATATATATATATTCGAGTATGGAAATGCATATTAAATCCCCGCGGATATCATGCGGATGGAGAATCCACGATAAAAAAATAATGGGGAATGAGGCGGAGATGAGAACGAGTTTTGTATTTGGAGACAAGGATGGGGAAGACATCTCTGTCCCCGCCCATCCCTTTGTCATCCCTACAAATAATGCTATCAACATGTCTGTATACTCGTGATCCCCGTCATTGAGTTGCATGATCCTCAAAATTATCGTTGTTGTGCCTAAAGGTAATAGACTATCTCGCCTTTTCAAACAACGAATTGGTCTCATAGAACCTAATGTGGTCAGTACACACAAGAATGTATCTAATATCTTTAACACTGCCCTCGATGAAAATTCTTTCCACGATTGCCTATATACACTTTCATGACATTTCCTTTTAATATATCCAGGTACAACAGTCACAAAAAGGGATTCTACTGCACTTATTAATTAATGGCAAAAGGAAGTTATACCCATCGCCATTAAAAATTCTTAACTTTGCATACTTTGTCAATGAGAACGACATCAATACTAACACAGTGACATACTGAACCAACTTGATATAATAACTTATTATATAGTTAACAAATTCCATGGGTCAAAGTTTGGTTCATTAGTGTTTTTTGCATAAAATAATTAGCAAATTACGACAGTCAAGAAAACGATAAACTATTTAAAGTAATTTTTATCTTCTTACTTATCATGTGGTCAAGCTCTATCATTCGGACCAATTCTCTCATTGGCGATATCATCTTTGTTCTCATCATTGACATTCATTCATCATCATTGATCTTGTCCTCTTTGTTTTCAACATCATTGAAGTTCATCCGTCGAATGTCAAGGAAAGCAAGAACAACTAGTACAAAATGTATTTGTTTTTCGTCTTCGACAATGGCAGAGCCAGGATTTCAACTCCACATGAGCTAAAAAATTTTTGCGAGAAATCCAAAAAACATGGAAGCTGAAAACACTGATTTTTGCACAAAAAAAAAATGTAAAATGTTTTATTAAAAAAACAAAAAAAAATCGCCTCTAATTTAATTAAAAAAAGATTAAATATTTCTCTGCATATATATAAATTTTATCATTGTTTGGTCGATATACCTTATAAAAGTGGGAGCATTATAATATCAGAGAACTTTAGAAGATAGAGAGTGATGAATATGATATTTGCAATTTGATAATTTAAAACAGATTTTTCAAGTAATTAAATATTATTTAATGGATGAAAACCAAAAAATTTATAACCCCGATATATCCATGTAGTAACATTATTTTTACTTTGAATTGATATTTTTTCTCTGGCCCAATTATTGTCAAATAATACTTAGTTTTGGTCAATTTATTTGTGAAAATATATGTATAAACAAGGGTAGACATGAAGACCAACCAATTTTTTGTTTTGTTTTTTTGTTTTTGGACTAATTTTGAGAACTAAAAGGTTGACTAATTATTTTTTAATTGGGATTTCTAGGCTACTATAACATTAGCCCCAAAAATAACACTTAATATTCTTTTTTAAAATTTTGGGGCCATATGAAAAATTTTAAAAAACAAATTGAGCCCGGGTGGCCCAATACCTGCCTCCGCTCTTGGTCCTCGTACCCCAGAGTTCTTTGTCCGCGAAGTTCAATATCTCTAAGATCAAAAGAACAAATCAAAATCAATCCAAGACTCATTAAGAAATAAAAATATAAAAGAATCAACATCCAAGACCATACATCTAGTCCCGGTGTCCCCCACTGCTAGTACTAGCTTTTAGCTTCAATGATATTTCTGGACACCGTGAGCCTGTTAGGGAAGAAAATGAGAACAATATTGAGAGCATGTTGGATCATGGGTCATGGCTTCTTGAAGCCATATCCTACCAATTGATAGGTACTATACATTATACAAAGATAACAAATTTTAAAATGTATATATATTTTAAATTTTGAACCCTACCAATGTAAAAGAAATAATTAATTAATAAATAAAAATTACAACGTACCACAAGCATCGACATCGCTAAATGCCTAAAACTCTCGACGTGGTTGGCCACATTCTTTCCAATAGTCTCTCATTGCTACCGCCTATGGTCCCCCACCTCATTCTCAGACATAGACATACTCCACATATAAATTCTTCTGGAATGGTGGTGTATGTTACCTGATTCCAAAAAAATTCAAAAAGTTAGTTGAAAACTAGTGAATTATTGAATTTAAGCTCGTTTCCTCACATCTTTTGTATAGGGCATAGATGGGGACGAGTTTTGCATTCGGAGATTGGGATGTGAAAGACATCCTTGTCCCCTCCCCGTCCCATTGTATCCCTACAAGTAATGCTATCATCATGTCCGTATACCCATGATCCGTGTCATTGAGTTGCATGATCCTTAGAATTATTGTTGTCGTGAGATTTAACCCTAAAAGTAATTGACTAGTTCATCTTTTCAAACAACGAATTTATCTCATAGAAACTAATGTGGTTAGTACACACAAAAATGTATCTAATTTCATTTACACTGCCCTCATGGAAACTCCTTTCTAAGATCGCCTATATACACATCATGACACTTCCTTTTAATATGCTCAGGTAAAACAGTCCCCAAAAGAGATCCTACGACACCTATTAATTAACAACAAAAGGAAGTTTTACCCATCGCCATTAAAAATTCCTAACTCTGCATAATTTGTCAATGAGAACCACATCAATACTAACACGGTGACATACTGATCCAACTTGAGATAATGTCTTATCCTATAGGTTGAAAAATTCCATGGGTCAAAGGTTGGTTCGTTAGCGTTTTTTGCACAAAATCATTAGTAATTACGATAGTCAAGAAAACGATAAACTATTTTAAGTAATTTTTATCATCTTACTTATCAATATCTTGTGGTCAAGCTCTAACATTCAGACCGATTCTCTCATTGTCGTTATTATCGTTGTTTTCGTCATTGACATTCATTTCATCATTATTGATCTTGTCCTCATTGTTTTCAACATCATTGAAGTCCATCCGTCGAATAGCAAGGAAAGCAAGAATAACTAGTACAAAATGTATTTGTTCCTCGTCCTCGTAAATGACGGAGCCAGGATTTCAACTCCACCAGGGATAAAATTTTTTTGCGAGAAATCAAAAAATCATGGAAGCTGAAAACACCGATTTTGCCCCAAAAAAACAATAAAAATTTTTTATTAAAAAACCAAAAAAATCACATCAAAATTAATTACAAAAATATTAAATATTTCTCAGCGTATATATAAATTTCATTATTGTTTGGTCGATATATATCTTATATCTTATAAAACTGGAAGCATTATAATATCAGAGAACTTTAGAAGATAGAAAGTGAATAATATGACATTTTCAACTTGACAATTTAAAACAGACTTTTCAAGTAATTAAATATTATTTCATAGATGAAAACGAGAAAATTTATAACTTCGATCCATGCAGTAACATTAATTTCACTTTGAATTGGTATTTTATCCGTCCCAATTGTTGTCAAACAATACCTAGTCTTGATAAATTTATTTGTGAAAATATGTGTATAGAAAAGGGTAGACATGAAGACCAATTCATTTATTTTTTTGGACTAGTTTTGAGAATTAAAAAGTGAGATATATTTTTTTTTTTTTTTTAATTTGGCTACCCAGGGTAGTATAACGTTAGCCCAAAAATAACACTTAATATTTATGTTTAAAATTTTTGGGTCATATAAAAAATTTAAAAAAAAGTTGAGCCCGGGTTACCTAATACCTACCTCCGCCCTTGGTCCTTGTGCCCTTGAGTTCTTTGTCCGCAAAGTCCAATATATCTAAGATCAAAAGAACATATAAAAATCAATCCAAGACTCAATAAGAAATAAAAATAGAAAATAATCAACATCCAAGATCATACATCTTGTCCCGGTGTCCCCTAATGCTAGTTCTATCCTTTTGCATCAATTATATTTCCGATTATCGTGAGATTGTTAGGGAAGAAAATGGGAACAATAGGGAGAGCATGTTGGATCGTGGGTCTTGGCTTTTTGAAGCCATATCCTACCAATATATAGGTACCATACATTATATAAGGATAACAAATTATACAAATTGTATATAGATTTCAAATTTTGTACCCCACTAATGTAAAAGAAATTATTAATTAATAAATAAAAAGTACAACGTACCATGAGCATCAACATCGCTAAATACCTAAAACTCTCTACGGGGTCGGCGACATTATTCTCTGTAATCTCTCGTTGCTACCACCTAAGGTCCTCTACCTCACTCTCAAACATAGACTTAGACTCCACATAGAAATTCTTTTGGAATGGTAGTGTATGTTACATGATTCCAAGAAAACTCAAAAAGTTAGTTGACAACTAGTGAATTAATGAATTTAAGCTTCTTTCCTCACATTCTCTTGTATGGAACCAGAGCTACCTCTAGATTCTCAATATTGGTGGATCGATAGGTCAGCCCATGACGAAGACATCGTGTTAAAAAAAAGACGTGATTGTGATATTTTTGTGCTACATTGGTTGAAAAGAAAAGTTTAAAATAGTTTATAGCGACTTACAGTAGATTCTGTAATAACTTGAGCAAATCATTTTGTACAATTAAAAACGGTACAAAATAATTACTGCAAAAATTAATTTTTACAGTCGCATTTACTCGCCTAGGCCAAGGACATGACAATAGCCCCAAACTCGCAAGAGTTAAGGACATAAATAATGTCCTACTGAACTATTGATGAACAAAAGTTCGTCATTGTAGCCGATAATTATAAAGTTAGCATTTCTACCTCATTTCATCACTTCATTAACAAAAACACATGAATTATAGATTTTTTTGAACCATCAACAATCATGATGTGCAAAATAAAATACCAAGTGTACACACAATTTGACAGCCTCACTAATTCTTTACCAGTTAATTTACTCTTTGGAATATTCATATCCTTTTGAACAATAATATCAAGATATGGTCACTATACTAATCACCACCGCATAAGAAATTGCAAGATTCAGATGGAATATAATCAATAACATATTATAATCAGTTCTATGCGATCAGGAGAGAGTCCTTTACCCCCAAAATCACTGTAAATGTATCAATGTCATACCTTTGTTAATTCATTGGTATGATCTTGCATCTTATCCTCACTCAGCATCTCAGTCATATTCGGTAGCTTATCAAGATTATCACAATGTCATATCTTTGTTAATTCATTGGTATGAACTTGCATCTTATCCTCACTCAGCCTCTCAGTCGTATTCGGTGGCTTATCAAGATTATCACGGCCATCCATCTCCTCCAATTTTGTCTCAAGCTCTTTAACTTTCACTTTGTAAGAATGTAAATTAGAATGTAAATCAGAGTGTAACTCGAGTTTCCTCTTCAAGGCCTACTCATTTTCCCTCTACAAAGTTAAATTCAACAAAAATGAGAACAATAATAATCTTTGTAGAGTAAACATTTAACCAGTGGAGGCAAACTTACCTTAAGTTGGTTGTACAATTGTTTTCACATCTCTTTTTCTTGATTCACACTATCCGCCAAGGCTGGGAGCTTTGTAAAATATAATATAATTTTTTTTTATAAATTCACAAATAAACAATAAACTACAAATAAAATAGGGAAAAAGAATCGAAGAACAGCCAACCTCTCATTTAGACCATCATCAACCCCTGTGCGTTTAACCTCTCTGTCTTGGTCGAATAAGAAGAAAAAGAAGCAGGCATTACTGTTTCAAATTTAGTAGGCTCATAAATGATAAGTCTTGATTCCGCAAAAACAACACTTTTCACCGCTAAAATCAAACAAAAAACTCAAATGTACAGATGAGATCGATCGATTCTGCACACGAACAAGTATATACAATAATGGTTGACGCGAAACCAAAAATAACTGCACAATGACATGAAGTTCACAAACCAGCGACTACTTGAAGTAAGAAATCCTGCATAAACTCGTAGATAGGGATGACAATAGAAAGAGGCGGGGACGGAGACGTCTTCCCCATCGTCGTCCCCGACTACGAAACACGTCCCCATCCCCGCCTATTCCCATTATTTTTAATCGGGGATTCCCCATCCCCATACCCGCGGGGACTTAATCCCCATATATGTCCTCATACCCGAATATATATATATATATATATATATATATTTTGTTTTATATATTACTAGCCACCGAAGCACACGCGCTGCGTGTGTAAATTTATGAATTAAATGATAATTAATTAATAGTTAAAATTTATTGGCGACGAAAACTAATTAATTAAGAGGATATTTATGCAATATTATGTTACAAAATTATGACAAATGATATCTGAAACACAAATCTACAATATAGTATAACATATCGATTCATGTATGTATAAAATCAAATGAGATCAAATTTCAAATCAACAAACAGAGTCTTACATTTAAAATGAATTTTTGCATGCATGTCACTGTCACCTAATAAGTTACAAATTATGTGGTTGCATGTTCGTAATGTAGAAGGAAGTTCACATATAATAAATTTGAACAAAGTTGCAAACAAATTTGATGCGTGAGCAATGCAATTGGAGGTAAAAACAAATCACATCGTAAATTCAATTGTTGTTAAGCCCTAAGGGAATATGACCTCAAATCTTGCAAAGCTATACCTGTAAGTCTGAACAAACAATTTAAGATCAATAAATGTAAAACAAAAATCACCAAAAAAATATGTTTTAAAATATACATATAAGAGTGAGATGAGAAAGAACATGTGTAAATTGTGTTTAACTAACTAAAACACAAAATCTAATGAGTAGCTTGCATAAGAGTCGTATTTTCTCGAATATAAGAAGATGTCCTCGATGAGTGGAATCTTAGATTCATCAATTTAGCATCATCCATTTTTTGCCACAAAAGCTTTGCATATACAAAACCAAATAATTGCTTTATAAGGAACATTGTTTGATTTTTTTTAATAAAGAATTTGAAAAAGTTATATAGTTTGGAAATATATAAAATAACTGGAAACTAAAATATATATTGTATAAATTGGAATTTTTTTTTTGCATAAATCAATAACAGATCATGATCGAATCTATTAAAAATATGACAAAAAATGTTGTGAACCCGTGAATCAATCTTACATGGATGGAATGTAATGTTTGTACAAACAGTTTATTGTGAATGATATTATTCAGCATTCTGTGAGCAGACAACTAAAGGAATTCAACTAACTAATAACAAATTCTAAAAAATTCAAACAACTTAAAATTAAAGTGACTACCAGAAATAGCAACGGAAAATATCCATGTCGAAAGTACTGTAATGATTTGATTCACGACCACTGAGAAAGAAAAAAAAAGTTAGAATCTTGTAAAATTTCTAAAAATGCAACGTAGTAGTTTGAGATAAGGATCAGAATTTCATAAAATGTATCAATGTTTTACCTTCAAGGATTATTAGCATTACATTTTCCAGCGGAAGCATAAACCTTAACCTGCATAGAGGTAGACGTGGGAACTGATGGATGAGAGATTAAGAAGTGTGGGAGGAAATGGAGAGAGTTGGGGAAGTTTATCATAAGAAATTATCATTTTTCCTACTTTGATAAAAAAAAAAAATAGAAAAGGAAACGAAGGATATATTAATCCACCCACATTAATGACCAAAATCAGTTTTTATATGAGATTCACATGTTATTAAATAGTAAAAAATAGTAAAGATTAAATAGTAAGAACTGGATACTCAGAAATAAAAATTTACGATTCCTCATTGACAGGTGCATATTATACAACCAAACGAAATATAATATTAACTAATGAAGCCTTCATTTTTTTTTCAAAAAAAATGAAAGTTCACAGAAAACACAAATAAATTCAGATAAGTTGTGGATTTGAGTACTCTCATCTAAAAAAAAATTACTGATTGAAGTTTGATAATTTGGCTATAGAGCAAATGACAATATAAAATAAAACCATTTAAAAGCACGATTTAAATAGGATTAGGAAAATGGAAGAAAAATAAGATTAGGAAGTCAGATATGCAATAAAATGACATGGTACTTCGGCCACAATATAGGAAATCGTGCTGTGAAATAGATAACGTTATTCATCCTTATGTGGTAAGGCATTGGGAAAATTACAACATAACCTCATCATCTGATTTCCTATACAAACAACATTCAAATCCATTACTTAAATTCATTTAATCGCAGCATATTACGGAAACTTCCCTGAGTAGATGAAGTGGGAGAAAAATTAAAAACGGCATCGACGCAACCACTCGATGATGACAAAGAACATGAAAGTTGTGATAGAAATTTTGTTGCATGAAGTTTTCTTTTGCACATTTAATCAAACAGGTTCAAAGCGACTTACTTGAGTAGCAGTGCTAGGCAAAAAAAAGAGATCACCACCACTATATCACCATCCTTGAACTGAAAAAAAAAAGAGAACAAAAAATAAGGAAAGTAAAAAAAAAAAGGGAAATTAAACCACATACCTAGATCAAAACAATGTGTGAAGGATGAAATCATGAAACAATGTGTGAAGGAATGGAAGTTGTCAACTTGATATATTTTTGGGTGAGGAAACTGCTATATGGAAGTGAACAGATGATTTGATAAATAGGTGGAAGGGAAGACAGAAAGTGGAGGAAGACATCAACGTGGGTTGAGTTGTGGAGTAAGTTGTGGAATGGGCCGTGAGTTAAAGACAAATTTGTGTCTGCGTTTTGCAATGTAAGTTTTGTTTTTTTTGCCTTTACAATTACATGTAATTATGAATTCTTAATAAGGACAATTTAGTCAATACATTAATTAGACCATAACAGTTTTTCTAATGAGATTCACATGTTATTAAATAGTAAAAAATAGTAAAGATTAAATAGAAACAATGTGTTTGGATGTCTAAAAAATGGAATTTGGAATTTGAATTGGATTTGGAATTGGATTTGGATTTTAAAATCCATGGAATTGAAATTTCATTTTGTGTTTGGCAAAAAATTAAAATATATTTTGGAATTTGATATTATAAATTTTGGATAAATGATATTTTATAAAAAAAAACTTAAAATATATAAGTAAAGTATATGAATTTATTATTAAAAATAATTTTATTGCTTTATAAACTCAAATCCCGTGAAATCCCGTGAAATCCGACCAATTTTGTTAAGATTTCACATAACTAATTCAAATCTCATTAAATCCCACCAAACACCAAATACCAATACCGTTTTGAAATCCCAAGTTGCCAAACAGTGAAACGGTATTTCTAATTCCAAATCCCACCAAATCCCGTCCAATTCTCGTGATCCAAACACAGTGTAAAGATAAGAACTGGATACTCAGAAATAAAAATTTACGATTCCTCATTGACAGGTGCATATTATACAACCAAACGAAATATAATATTAACTAATGAAGCCTTCATTTTTTTTTCAAAAAAAATGAAAGTTCACAAAAAACACAAATAAATTCAGATAAGTTATGGATTTGAGTACTCTTATCTAAAAAAAAAATTACTGATTGAAGTTTGATAATTTTGCTATAGAGCAAATGACAATATAAAATAAAACCATTTAAAAGCACGATTTAAATAGGATTAGGAAAATGAAAGAAAAATAAGATTAGGAAGTCAGATATGCAATAAAATGACATGGTACTTCGGCCACAATATAGGAAATCGTGCTATGAAATAGATAACGTTATCCACCCTTATGTGGTAAGGCATTGGGAAAATTACAACATAACCTCATCATCTGATTTCCTATACAAACAACATTCAAATCCATTACTTAAATTCATTTAATCGCAGCATATTACGGAAACTTCCCTGAGTAGATGAAGTGGGAGAAAAATTAAAAACGGCCTCGACGCAACCACTCGATGATGACAAAGAACATGAAAGTTGTGACAGAAATTTTGTTGCATGAAGTTTTCTTTTGCACATTTAATCAAACAGGTTCAAAGCGACTTACTTGAGTAGCAGTGCTAGGCAAAAAAAAGAGATCACCACCACTATATCACCATCCTTGAACTGAAAAAAAAAAGAGAACAAAAAATAAGGAAAGTAAAAAAAAAAAGGGAAATTAAACCACATACCTAGATCAAAACAATGTGTGAAGGATGAAATCATGAAACAATGTGTGAAGGAATGGAAGTTGTCAACTTGATATATTTTTGGGTGAGAAAACTGCTATATGGAAGTGAACAGATGATTTGATAAATAGGTGGAAGGGAAGACAGAAAGTGGAGGAAGACATCAACGTGGGTTGAGTTGTGGAGTAAGTTGTGGAATGGGCCGTGAGTTAAAGACAAATTTGTGTCTGCGTTTTGCAATGTAAGTTTTGTTTTTTTTGCCTTTACAATTACATGTAATTATGAATTCTTAATAAGGACAATTTAGTCAATACATTAATTAGACCATAACAGTTTTTCTAATGAGATTCACATGTTATTAAATAGTAAAAAATAGTAAAGATTAAATAGAAACAATGTGTTTGGATGTCTAAAAAATGGAATTTGGAATTGAAATTGGATTTGGAATTGGATTTGGAATTTAAAATCCATGGAATTGAAATTCCATTTTGTGTTTGGCAAAAAATTAAAATATATTTTGGAATTTGATATTATAAATTTTGGATAAATGATATTTTATAAAAAATTATAAAAAAAAAAACTTAAAATATATAAGTAAAGTATATGAATTTATTATTAAAAATAATTTTATTGCTTTATAAACTCAAATCCCGTGAAATCCCGTGAAATCCGACCAATTTTGTCAAGATTTCACATAACTAATTCAAATCTCATTAAATCCCACCAAACACCAAATATCAATACCGTTTGAAATCCCAAGTTGCCAAACAGTGAAACGGTATTTCTAATTCCAAATCCCGTCCAATTCCCGTGATCCAAATACAGTGTAAAGATAAGAACTGGATACTCAGAAATAAAAATTTACGATTCCTCATTGACAGGTGCATATTATACAACCAAACGAAATATAATATTAACTAATGAAGCCTTCATTTTTTTTTCAAAAAAAATGAAAGTTCACAAAAAACACAAATAAATTCAGATAAGTTATGGATTTGAGTACTCTCATCTAAAAAAAAAAAATTACTGATTGAAGTTTGATAATTTTGCTATAGAGCAAATGACAATATAAAATAAAACCATTTAAAAGCACGATTTAAATAGGATTAGGAAAATGAAAGAAAAATAAGATTAGGAAGTCAGATATGCAATAAAATGACATGGTACTTCGGCCACAATATAGGAAATCGTGCTGTGAAATAGATAACGTTATCCACCCTTATGTGGTAAGGCATTGGGAAAATTACAACATAACCTCATCATCTGATTTTCTATACAAACAACATTCAAATCCATTACTTAAATTCATTTAATCGCAGCATATTACGGAAACTTCCCTGAGTAGATGAAGTGGGAGAAAAATTAAAAACGGTCTCGACGCAACCACTCGATGATGACAAAGAACATGAAAGTTGTGACAGAAATTTTGTTGCATGAAGTTTTCTTTTGCACATTTAATCAAACAGGTTCAAAGCGACTTACTTGAGTAGCAGTGCTAGGCAAAAAAAAGAGATCACCACCACTATATCACAATCCTTGAACTGAAAAAAAAAGAGAACAAAAAAAAAGGAAAGTAAAAAAAAAAAAAAAGGGAAATTAAACCACATACCTAGATCAAAACAATGTGTGAAGGATGAAATCATGAAACAATGTGTGAAGGAATGGAAGTTGTCAACTTGATATATTTTTGGGTGAGGAAACTGCTATATGGAAGTGAACAGATGATTTGATAAATAGATGGAAGGGAAGACAGAAAGTGGAGGAAAGACATCAACGTGGGTTGAGTTGTGGAGTAAGTTGTGGAATGGGCCGTGAGTTAAAGACAAATTTGGGTCTGCGTTTTGCAATGTAAGTTTTGTTTTTTTTGCCTTTACAATTACATGTAATTATGAATTCTTAATAAGGACAATTTAGTCAATACATTAATTAGACCATAACAGTTTTTCTAATGAGATTCAAATGTTATTAAATAGTAAAAAATAGTAAAGATTAAATAGTAAATAAAAATTTACGATTCCTCATTGACAGGTGCATATTATACAACCAAACGAAATATAATATTAACTAATGAAGCCTTCATTTTTTTTTCAAAAAAAATGAAAGTTCACAGAAAACACAAATAAATTCAGATAAGTTATGGATTTGAGTACTCTCATCTAAAAAAAAATTACTGATTGAAGTTTGATAATTTGGCTATAGAGCAAATGACAATATAAAATAAAACCATTTAAAAGCAAGATTTAAATAGGATTAGGAAAATGGAAGAAAAATAAGATTAGAAAGTCTTATATGCAATAAAATGACATGGTACTTCGACCACAATATAGGAAATCGTGCTGTAAAATAGATAACGTTATCCACCCTTATGTGGTAAGGCATTGGGAAAATTACAACATAACCTCATCATCTGATTTCCTATACAAACAACATTCAAATCCATTACTTAAATTCATTTAATTGCAGCATATTACGGAAACTTCCCTGAGTAGATGAAGTGGGAGAAAAATTAAAAACGGCCTCGACGCAACCACTCGATGATGACAAAGAACATGAAAGTTGTGACAGAAATTTTGTTGCATGAAGTTTTCTTTTGCACATTTAATCAAACAGGTTAGCGACTTACTTGAGTAGCAGTGCTAGGCAAAAAAAAGAGATCACCACCACTATATCACCATCCTTGAACTGAACAAAAAAAGAGAACAAAAAATAAGGAAAGTAAAAAAAAAATGGGAAATTAAACCACATACCTAGATCAAAACAATGTGTGAAGGATGAAATCATTAAACAATGTGTGAAGGAATGGAGGTTGTCAACTTGATATATTTTTGGGTGAGGAAACTGCTATATGGAAGTGAACAGATGATTTGATAAATAGATGGAAGGGAAGACAGAAAGTGGAGGAAGACATCAACGTGGGTTGAGTTGTGGAGTAAGTTGTGGAATGGGCCGTGAGTTAAAGACAAATTTGGGTCTGCGTTTTGCAATATAAGTTTTGTTTTTTTTGCCTTTACAATTACATGTAATTATGAATTCTTAATAAGGACAATTTAGTCAATACATTAATTAGACCATAACAGTTTTTCTAATGAGATTCAAATGTTATTAAATAGTAAAAAATAGTAAAGATTAAATAGTAAATAAAAATTTACGATTCCTCATTGACAGGTGCATATTATACAACCAAACGAAATATAATATTAACTAATGAAGCCTTCATTTTTTTTTCAAAAAAAATGAAAGTTCACAGAAAACACAAATAAATTCAGATAAGTTATGGATTTGAGTACTCTCATCTAAAAAAAAATTACTGATTGAAGTTTGATAATTTGGCTATAGAGCAAATGACAATATAAAATAAAACCATTTAAAAGCACGATTTAAATAGGATTAGGAAAATGGAAGAAAAATAAGATTAGAAAGTCTTATATGCAATAAAATGACATGGTACTTCGACCACAATATAGGAAATCGTGCTGTAAAATAGATAACGTTATCCACCCTTATGTGGTAAGGCATTGGGAAAATTACAACATAACCTCATCATCTGATTTCCTATACAAACAACATTCAAATCCATTACTTAAATTCATTTAATTGCAGCATATTACGGAAACTTCCCTGAGTAGATGAAGTGGGAGAAAAATTAAAAACGGCCTCGACGCAACCACTCGATGATGACAAAGAATATGAAAGTTGTGACAGAAATTTTGTTGCATGAAGTTTTCTTTTGCACATTTAATCAAACAGGTTAGCGACTTACTTGAGTAGCAGTGCTAGGCAAAAAAAAGAGATCACCACCACTATATCACCATC
Organism: Henckelia pumila; assembly: GCF_033568475.1. Classification (NCBI taxonomy): domain Eukaryota; kingdom Viridiplantae; phylum Streptophyta; class Magnoliopsida; order Lamiales; family Gesneriaceae; genus Henckelia; species Henckelia pumila. Next base: position 148,549,215 of record NC_133123.1, on the reverse strand, counting down.
CTTGAACTGAACAAAAAAAGAGAACAAAAAATAAGGAAAGTAAAAAAAAAATGGGAAATTAAACCACATACCTAGATCAAAACAATGTGTGAAGGATGAAATCATTAAACAATGTGTGAAGGAATGGAGGTTGTCAACTTGATATATTTTTGGGTGAGGAAACTGCTATATGGAAGTGAACAGATGATTTGATAAATAGATGGAAGGGAAGACAGAAAGTGGAGGAAGACATCAACGTGGGTTGAGTTGTGGAGTAAGTTGTGGAATGGGCCGTGAGTTAAAGACAAATTTGGGTCTGCGTTTTGCAATGTAAGTTTTGTTTTTTTTGCCTTTACAATTACATGTAATTATGAATTCTTAATAAGGACAATTTAATCAATACATTAATTAGACCATAACAGTTTTTCTAATGTGTTTAGCTATTATTATATAGTAAAGATTAGTCAATTATATTGTAAAATATATTAAAAAATTGGTGTATAAAATTTGATTGTTAGTCAATTATATTGTAAAATATATTAAAAAATTGGTGTATAAAATTTGATTGTAAAATTAAAATTTAATATTTATCACAATATCTTGAATTATAAATATCCATATCAATCAAAATTATTTTTTAAGTGAATGAAAATTATTCTTTTAAAATAGTAATTATATATTACTAAAAGATTTAATAACATTTGATAAATAACAAATATTTAAACTTCAATAATAATGATGACGATGATAGTAATTATTATTATTATTATTATTATTATTATTATTATTATTATTATTATCGATGGGGGTTCGTAGATGGAGTTAACATCCTCATATCCGCACCAATATGTTTCGAAGATTTTTAAAAATATCCTAACCCAAACTCATTCTAAAAATCTCACTTATATCCGTTTTGTTTCGGATTTTCCCTGCGGATCCTCAAACCCGTGGGAAAAATTGTCATCCCTACCCGTCAATGAGAACTCTTGCTTTCGCAAAAACAACACTTTTCACCGCTAAAATCAAACAAAAAACACAAAGTACGACTAAGATCGATCGATTTTGCACACGAACCTGCAAATACAATAATGGTTGATGCGGAACCAAAAATAACCGCTCAAGGAGTTCAAAAACCAACAACTACTTGAAGAAGGTCCTTCTTGGAACAGCTAGGTATGCAGTCGTTGTCCGGTTTTTCTTAGGGGTAGCGAAAATTCCAAAAATCACGACCTTCCTAAAACTCATCTCATTCTCGCCCCGAAAAAAATTCAACTCGACATTTGCCCGATCTAAATTTTTGGAATTTTTCTCGATCCTATTAATATCGGAAGAGAGATCGGGAATAAAACCTTATCCCGACGGGATTCTCGATCCGAAATAATATTATAATATATTTTATTAATAATTCAGTTAATAAACTGAGCTAAATATTATCGTGTTTCAACTCATATAATGGACTTATTTTGCATAATTGTTTATTGTTGAAACGATCGAATAATAGGTCATGAAATGAAAATTTATTTTTATGTATTTTTAAAAAATATAATTAATAATTTAATTAATTCATATTTATAATTATTTAATTAGAAAAAATAAGTAGAATAAAATTTAATTTGACAGTCTATTTAAAAAAAATTATCTAGTAATTTGTATCCGAACAATTTATTAATAATTATCCGATGGACAATATGATATTCTCTTGACAAAACCTTAAAGTATTATCCGGAATATTTTAATATTATATGTATTAAGTTGAATATTTATTTTATTATTTTAAAATATAAATTCTAAATAGTAATTTTTAGAAAATAATCACTTTTTTAACGCATTAATTTATATATATATATATAAATATATATATATTCTCCATTTAAACATTTTCATTTTTTGAAAAATAATAATTTCTATATATCCAAATACATTAATATAACATAAATTTAAAAAACTTGAAATGTGATGTTGTGTTAATTAAAAATTTGTGCTTAAATATTTTAGTTTCAAAAGATTAATTACGACCAACAAATAAAATGTTGATTTGTTTCCAGGGAATTAACAAGCATCAAGAAGCATAAAAAACAGAACTTCGTAATTGATCACAATCATTGCATATACAATAGTAGCAAATTCCTAACTGCACACGTTAAATCTACACCGTTACGTTAGTAATTAGTGAATATAGCATCGGTCATAAGATTGCTCTTTGTATTATCTGAAATACTGTTGTAACTCTCTTTGTTGGAGCTACTTCCCATATGTATAACAAATGGTATAGCACATAATAAATAACTTAATCGCCTCAGCTAAAAATACAAGAGAGTCAAATAGAAGAACAAACAACTATTTGGAGACGCAACATTCCAACAAGCATTAGATGATATCAAAAAATAAATTTTTTTGGAGGCGTTTCAAGATACCCGATAGGCTGATAGCATAATTAAAAGGTTGAGAGGTAAGGTTAACGACTATTTATATATCACATGTGCACACAGAATGACATAAACAAAATAACATGTTTCAATGGGGTGTCCAAGTTGTTGAAATAGATGAATTCTTAGCAAGAGGTCAGGAGTTCGATAACAAAATAACTTTATAAAGATTTTGTGAGTGTCTCTGTTATGGACTAGAGTCTCATGGGATTTCTTATGAGTTTTGATAGATTGGATTGAGGCCCAAGAGTCTAAAACCCATAGAAGAATCTAGATGCGTGAATGAAGAGGAATAAAACGTGAGAGTTATAGTTGGTTAGGATATTCAGTGGTTATTCTGGATTTTGTTACTAGCAATTTTGGCTAGGGATTACAGAGCTTGCTTTGGGATATATATATATATATATAGAGTTTTACTATGCTGCCCACCTATCATGCCCACCATCATGCCCACCAACGATGTGACACTATTTTATTGGATGTGATAAATTGTAGGTCCAATAAAATAGTGTCACATCATTGGTGGGCATGATTGGTGGACATGATAGGTGGGCAACATAGTAAAACTATATATATATATATATATATATATATATATATATATATATATATATATAGTATTGATTTCTTCGTAGAAATTGGGTTCACAACATTGGTCCGACCTGCCGGATTCCGAGGAGCGCCGATTCACGATGGCCAACACAGGAGCAGAAGCGAGATTCAAAGCCATGGAGAGATCAGTGGGTTGGTTGCAGAAAAATATGTTAGAGGTGCAAGGGAGGCTGGAGAAGATCGAACAAGCTCTCGAAGGCTTTGGAGAATTGAAATCGATGATGGAACAGCTGATCAAGGGACGAGGGGAGACCATCAATGTTACCAGAATGGAAGAAGTACAACCGGCGTTTGAAGGAGAGGATTCTGTAGAGAAGATGGATGAAAGCTTGCTGGGCCAAGAGCACCGACAAGCTGGTGATGAAACTATTGAAGTCATGAAGGAAGTGGAAGTTGAAGGCATTGATATCAAGGGAGTTGAATTTACCGGTGGGTGCCCAAAAAAGAACTCGGGCCACACTGAAGTCAAGCGAGATACGATTAATGCCACGAGTGTGCTCTCAACAGTGGAATTGTTTAGCATTGAAGAGATGCAATATACTGCAGAAAAATCCATGGATCTCATAAAAATGAAGAAGAAGCAAGATCTTCGATGAGGAGTATCCAAATCAGAAGTGTATTCAAATCCTCTTGATGATCTGAAACAGTATGAACGCGCTACAGGAAAAGAGATCGGGGAAATCGACTAGATTGGGTGGATTTACAGGATTGGGAGATTTCAAGAAATCAACGCCATGGAGCTAATTGAACGGTACAGTGGGCGGAAGGCGGTGAAAGAGAAAGAGAAACCATACCAAATTCGTGCATTGGTGTTCCAGAGACAGAGGGTAGAAGGTGTCCGTGTGAGCACCGAGTGGTTTGTGATTTTATTGGTTCAGTTAAATTGGGCTGCGCAACACCAAGATTAGCAGTAGTCCTATTTTGTTCATGGGATCGTGTTATCATTAACGATTTTAGGGCTTGAAACTCTGGCCACTAAGAACTGGGCCAGGGCTTCACAGAGATACTTGGGCCATATCAATCACTGGGCCCAAAAGAGCGATACAGTTCGAGTTCGATGCCTATTGCCCTTTACGTAAAAAATCAGAACGCGGATAGAGGACGAAGAACATTATAATGCAAGCAAAGAAGAAAACAGCGAACATGATCAAAATTATAGACGTAAGGAGAAGAAACATGATTTTAGAAGAGTGGATTCACCTGGGTGTGATGCTAGGGCTGAAATTTTCTGGGAGACCATTGCAAGCCCTCCGGTCAGTCACCAACAAAATACATGCCTCCGTGAGCAAAGACCGACGTACCAAGAGTTTCTAGGGAGTACAAAGAACGTTCCAGAGAAGGCGAAGCCACCGTGGGAATGCTTCAACGCATTGGACGGACCCCAGATTGTGGGGATACAGACCGCGATTGTGAGATCAGTAATTGGGACAGCCCAAGATTGGGCCCTGGCTGGAGAACCGAACAGAGGCTATTATTTGATAAGGCCCACAATTGACAATTGGAAACACAAAAGTGCCCTTAGCCTGTAGTAACCCAGATTCTATTTTAAGATAATAATATGATAAACATGATTAAGGGTTGGTAATTAATCATTTTCGGAGTTTTATTGGACTTCGGAAGAGAATTTGGGTTTTTGACTTTGGGCCGGATCGGAAGCTCCGAACCCAGATCGGAAGCTCCGATCCCAGCCACTTCGGAAGCTCAGCGGAAGCACCGAGATCGGAAGCTCCGATCCTGGAACGGACGTTCCGATCTCCGGCTGCCAGCTTTACCCGATGACTCAGCCACGAGTTTTGACAAGTGTTGATCGGAGGCGAGATCGGAAGTTCCGATCGTCGGATCGGACGTTCCGATCCTGGCGTGTCATGCATGCAAGGTGTGAGCTGGATCGGAAGCTCCAATCTTGAGATCGGTGGTTCCGATCCTGGCCGGGAATTTTGCCTATAAATAGGACTTGTCTGATTTCATTTGAATTACGAATTCCCGAGGTTCCTTTTTCAGTTATATAGTGTGAGATATACACTTGAGGGCCCTATCGGTTATAATAGAGGTTCTGAAATAACCAAGGTGTGGTTATAGTCATCCGGGACTAGCGACTCCAAAGGGCTATCTACGGACGAAGGTATGGTCCGGGAATCTATTTAAGTTTTGGGAGTACTTATTAGCTTAGTTAAGACTTATAGAATTTATGTAGTGATACGGTGAACAATTGAATATAGGCTTGGAACCTAGGATCCTACTATACTTGAACTAGCCTAGAGGTACGTACACATTGACTGAGATTACCAGCGAGTATACATGTTTATATGTTGCATTTATTTGGCATTATTATATGACATGATATATGATTTACCGCTTTCTATATTCATATGTCATGTGCATATACACGTTGAGCCTATACCTTGATATACTTGATTATAGAGCCGCTCAGCTCTATACTCGATAGTCTGTCACTGAGAGTACCGCGACGGCGGGGGCATTTATGTCTGTCTACTCTGGTGTACTAGACGAGTGTGGTTGCACTCAGAGGTTATCCGTGCGGTGGAAGCACTCATGTGGCGCCGGTTCTGAGCATGACTTTTCAGATGACCCTTTACCAATCATCATGCATGCATTATATACATATGTTTACTCATGTCTATGTACTGGGCGTTAGCGCTCACGTCCTAGTTGTTATCTTGGACACCCTATTCCATGGGGCAGGTCGCAGGATGGACGGAGCCGGTAGTTCGAGGCTGGACTAGGGAGCCGTATCTTTTCAGGGGAATTTATACAGCAGGATTTGTTTTAGCTGTATAATGTTTACTTTTAAGTATTTTGATATGGTTGTATCACTACTGATAAATAAGCTTGACACTTTTATACTAAGCTGATATGTAATTTATGGTTATGTTTCCGCACGTTTTACTCTGTTAAGTTATTTTGCTGTATTAAGTTTAATGCATGCTATTAGTTGCCAGTTAGTAGGTGATACCATGCAGGGTCATTACATTTTTGGTATCAGAGCATGCTTAGATTTTAGGATTAGTACTTGGGATTTAGAATTAGTTTTGAGTAATTCTTGCGCATTTGGGATTTTAATATACAATTCTTTTCAGGATATGGCTGACGAGAGTCACGGTAGTGTTGGCCAGGGAGATGGTCATCATCATCGTCATCACCACCATCATGATGATCAACATCATCATCATGAGGGTAGATGTGAGGACCTCGGGTTTCTAATCTCATCTTAGGGCAACTAATGATTAATTAAACAATTAATCAAACATTAAAAGAATAATCAAAGGAAGGCATAAAAAAAAATTTAAAAATTTTGGTCAGGATTGATCCTGGGAACTTCCAGGATCGATCCTGGAACTTTAGAAAAGTTTCTGCCCAGCATCATTTTGTGCCAGGATCGATCCTGGAGCTCAATTCTGAAAAAAAAATAATGTTCAGAAGAATTCTGGTGCTGTCAAATTCGTGCACCAACAATCTAATTCAACATAGATCAATTCAAAACATGGTACATCAATTCTAAAACATGCATAACAACATGAATAAAGTTTCAAACATATAATCATGCGATTCTTACATCAACGAATAACATAAAATGCAAGAAAACTACAAGTTATTCAATCTTCATAAATCAACTTCAGGTTCCAAGTTCTCTTGCTAAGTTGATGCTATCAATCTATTATATATCATCTTCAAACCCGAGTCCACACTTGCTAAGTCTCGCTCCCAAGCTGTCAATGTTCTCTCAACCAAGCTCCTGCCCCACCTGTTGCAATGTACACATACAAAACAAAGCAACAGCCGGATAAACTCCGGTGAAAAATATATTTCCCAGTAAAAGCAACTAACATGAAAATCAAGTTATATATCAAACTCATGATATAAATAAAAGACAATGCATGATTAAAAATAGGCTTCTCTTAAGAAATCTCTCGTTTCGTCGGTTGGGATCTCGAGAAGAAGATATCATAACTAACCACCGACTCTCCCGATCGAGGTGGGGTTACTTATCTTTCTTCTCTAGACTTTGAAGCCACCATATATGTAAATCAGACGCTAGGCTAACTCAACCACCCAGGCCATACATATATAATCCCTCAAATCGTCTAATCGAACGTTTCCGTTCATTTCAAAATCAAAGAATAAGTCTTGCAAGATGAATGCAAAATATATCATCATAATAGCATTCATTAACATCAAAGACTCATTCCATAATTAAAAAAAACATATAAAAGCAATCAAGCAAATAAGTATGTGATTTAGGGAACTCGATACAAACCATCTCGAGTTATAATCCCATTCAAGTAGTAGTCTACTTTTACCTTCGTATTTCGTCTGTTCTGAATTCTTCAAATCTGAACTGCAACCTCAAAACATTCACATCAAGATTTGTTCAATTCATTCATTTCAGAATCGAGTCAAAATCATCAACACATCTTCAATCAAATTCATTTCAAACCTCAAGCAAACTTCCTCGGTTCACAATCCGGCCTCTTGAGTTGATTGAGCTCGTAGCACGTCTGAAATGTAAAGATTACCATCTAACAAAATTAGTATACAATCCCAAGATCATTGGCTCAATCGTAGACTATCAATATGGTTTCAAAACATAACCGAGCATCGTAGCGATTGACAATCGGGAATCGTTACGATATCGAATTCATTTCTAATTTCAACTCCATTCCAAATCATTAATACATCATTCTAATCCTCATAACATCATCTAAGTATATCAAATACAAGCTGGAAATCATAACAAGTTCATTTCATAATCAATCTTCGATTCGGTTTTGATATCGGAATGCATACAAGATCAAGAATACAATCATAACTTCAACAGCAATCTCTGCCATAATTCGTTTTTCAAACCCTGCTAAGATCACAAAATACTTACATAAAATCTAAGGCCTCGTTGCAAGGATTGCAGAACACTTTTCGGAATCGAAATCGGACGAGCGGATCAAAAGTTACGGCGTTTTGAACAATCAAATTTCAAAGAAAATGAAAGAGCTCGACATGCTCTGTTCTGAATATGTAAATCCCATCTAATAACACGTATCACTTTCTGATAAGTTTTATAAAAATCGGATATGTATTGTCTAATTGCAATTTAGTCCCTAAAACCTCATAAATTGCGATTCAGTCCTCGGCCTTCGTTTTAATTCAATTTCAATCCAAAATAATTTAAGAATATTAGAATTAAAATCAAAACTCTAAATATTCTCAAATTAAATATACTCGGATTAAAATTAAATAAATTCGGATTAATCAAATAATCCCGGCCTTTTGCATTTTAGCCCTTCAACTTTGATATTTGAAAATCAGTCCCTGATCGAGTTATATCTTCAAAATTAATCTTCTTTAATTCCCGAAACATGGAATTTAATCTTAAATTCCATAAATATTCAAATCGAATATTTATTATTTTAATTTAAGAATTCTCGGAATTTAATTCTCAAAATCCGTAAATTCTCAAATTAAATATTTTCGACTCGGAAATTAAATCTATCATTTTCATAACTTCTCAAATCAATATTAGCCCATAATATGGAATTTAATTCTCAAATTCCATAATTAATAATTTAATATTTTTGGGCCTTACAGTAGACGTTGATACTCTATCAATAAATTCATGGAAGTAGGACCGAAACCGTTGGTGGGAGGTGAGAATCCTGAACAAGCAAGAAGTTGGATGTCTAAACTCGAGAGTACTTTTCGTGCTTTAGATTGTTCTGAGGAGCAGAAACTGGAAGTTATAGAATTCGTTCTAGAGGATCGAGCACATTTTTGGTGGGATGCCAAAGCTGCTCAGGCACGTAATGAGAGAGGACAGGTGACTTGGGGAGATTTCTGTCAGCAGTTCCAGAAACTGTATTTTCCTCCAGCTGTTCGCCAAGCACGATCGATGGAGTTGCTTACTCTGAGGCAAGGATCAATGACTATTGATCAATATCAGCAACGATTTTTTGATCTGCTACCTTTCAGTCCTCATATTAATGAGAGTGATGCATCGAAGTATGATCTTTTTCTACAAGGTCTGAACCAAGATATCTACTCACAGGTTGTTGTCTATGATGACCCAGTATCTTATGAGACTTTGGTGAACCGTTGCCATCTTGTGGAGACTAGCAACAAGCATGCTCAGTTGTTGATGCCAGCACAGCTTAGTGGATCATTTGAGCCTAGAGCTCAATCTTTTGTGCAATCTGGACCTACGTCTTCTTCTACTCCTACTACTTCATCTGGATCTCGTGGTTCACGAGGTATGTTCCGTTTTTGGAAGAGTAAGAAGAAGGAGGAGTTTTGTAGTCACTGTGGAGGGAAGCATCCTGCAGCTTCATGTCGGAGAGCTACTGGTGCTTGTTATATTTGCGGTTACCAGGGACATCTGCGGAGAGATTGTCCTCAGCGCATGGGTTCTGCTAGTGGATCGGGATCACAGGTTGGATCTCAGGCTTCTACTTTTCCATGATAGCAGCCAGCACCATAGAGTTCTTCTGGTTACCGTTCCCAGACTCAAGGGCAGGTATTTGCTCTGTCTCAAGAACAGGCTACTGAGGGAAGCGATCGCATGTTGGCAGGTACCTTTTTGTTATGTGGTATTCCTGCACTTGTTTTAATTGATACTGGAGCATCGCATTCCTTTATTTCTAGTCGCTTTGTTAAGAGACATAGATTACCTTATGTATCATTAGATATGGATTTAGTTGTATCTACTCCGCTGGAGCAGGAGATAGTAACTAAGCGTCTAGTGATGGGTTGCCTTCTAAAGTTTGAGGGTAATACATTATCGGCTAATTTGATGATATTAGCGATGGTAGATTTTGACTGTATTTTGGGAATAGATATGCTGACTTTGTATCACGCTACTGTGGATTATTATCAGCGTCTGGTACAGTTTCATCCTGCTAAGGGTGATAGCTGGTATTTTTATGGTAAGGGTGTGTGACCTCCGATGCCACTTGTTTCGGCTCTGAAGGCATGTCATGTCTTGGAGTCAGGTGGGGAGGGCTACCTTATCTATGTAGTTGATATGTCCATGAGTAGTACGGGTATTGATCAGTTACCGGTAGTCAGTGAGTTTTCTGATGTATTCCCTGATGAGATTTCTGGTTTTCCTCCGGTGCGAGAGGTTGAATTTGGTATTGATCTAGTACCAGAAAATACGCCTATATCCCGAGCGCCTTATCGTCTAGCACCATCAGAGATGAGGGAATTGAAACAGCAGTTACAGGATCTTCTTGATAAGGGATATATTCGTTCGAGTGTTTCTCCGTAGGGAGCACCTGTTTTGTTCGTCAAGAAGAAAGATGGATCGATGCGATTGTGTATTGATTACAGACAGTTGAATCATGTCACCATCAAGAATAAGTATCCTTTGCCGTGGATTGATGATTTGTTCGATCAACTACAGGGTACTTCTGTTTACTCCAAGATAGATCTGAGATCTGGATACCACCAGATGCGGGTACGAGACTTAGATATTTCTACGACTGCTTTCAGGACCAGATACGGGCATTATGAATTTCTGGTTATGCCATTTGGTTTAACGAATGCACCGGCAGTCTTTATGAATATGATGAATCAGGTATTTCGAGAATATCTGGATAGATTTGTCATCGTCTTCATTGATGATATTCTTGTCTATTCTCATGACAAGGATGAGCATGCACAACATTTGAGAATTATTTTACAGACGTTACGAGATAAGCAGCTGTATGCGAAATTGAGCAAGTGTGAATTCTGGCTTGATCGGGTAGTATTTCTCGGTCATGTGATTTCTAATGAAGGGATATCTGTTGATCCTAGTAAGATAGAGGCAGTGATGAACTGGTCTCGTTCGACGACGGTTGCTGAGATTCGTAGTTTCTTGGGTCTAGCTGGATATTACCGTCGGTTTATCGAGAATTTTGCACAGTTATCAAGGCCTTTGACACAGCTTACACGGAAAGATGTTGCCTTCATATGGTCCTCGGATTGTGAGGAGTCATTTCACGAGCTGCGTGGACGTCTTACTACTGCACCTGTGCTAGCTCTACCTTCTGGATCAGGAGGGTATGTTGTCTATACTGATGCCTCTGGTCAGAGGTTAGGATGTGTTCTGACACAGCATGAACATGTTATTGCCTATGCTTCTCGACAGTTGAAAACGCATGAGAGTAATTATCCAGTACATGATCTCGAGTTAGCCGCCATTGTATTTGCACTTAAGATCTGGAGGCATTATCTTTATGGCGAGAAATTTGAGATATTCACGGATCACAAGAGTTTGAAGTATTTATTCACTCAAGAGGAGTTGAATATGCGACAGAGACGCTGGATGGATCTTTTGAAGGATTATGATTGTGAAATCAAATATCATCCAGGTTCTGTTAATCTTACTGCTGATGCCTTGAGTCGGCAGGTGAGACTTTCTGCACTTCAGACTAGTGAAGTATCTCATATGATTCAAGAATGCTGTTCATTGAGTTTTATGCTTACACACAAGAAAGGGAGAAATGAGATTCGATTGTATATTATTTTGTCTGAGCCAGCATTGTATTCTCGGATCAGAGATGCTCAGATATCTGATGTTAAGACTCAGCGTTTGGCACGTTTAGCCAATGGAGTTAACATCTGGATTTCATTTTCAGGCAGATGGTTTATTGTGCTTATCTAATCGAGTAGTTGTACCTAATGTTGCGGAGCTCAGGAACGATATTCTATCTCAAGCTCACAGGAGTCAATTATCAGTTCATCCTGAAAGCATGAAAATGTATAAGGACATGCGAACTAGATTCTGGTGGAAAGGGATGAAGAGGAGTGTGTATCAATTTGTTTCGAGATGTTTGGTTTGTCAACAGGTCAAGGCTGAACATCGACGACCAGGTGGATTATTGCAGAATCTTGAGATTCCCAAATGGAAGTGGGAGCACGTGACTATGGATTTTGTTACCCACTTACCTATGACTTCACGTCAGTGTGATGCTATTTGGGTCGTTGTTGACCGTTTGACGAAATCAGCACACTTTATTCCTTACAACCGGGAGTATTCTTATGATCGCATGGCACGCTTATATGTCCAGGAGATAGTGCGATTGCATGGGATTCCAATGAGCATAGTCAGTGATAGAGACCCGCGATTTACCTCACGTTTCTGGGGTAGTTTTCAGGAGGCGTTGGGTACCACTTTGAGTTTGAGCACTGCATATCATCCGGATACTGACGGACAGTCAGAGCGGATGATTCGTACTTTGGAGGATATGCTACATTCTTCTGTCATGGATTTTGGCTTATCTTGGCAGGATCAGTTACCTTTGATCGAATTTGCCTACAATAACAGTTATCATCGTAGTATTGATATGGCACCTTTCGAAGCATTGTATGGTCGACGGTGTCGTACTCCGTTATTCTGGGATAAAATCGGGGAACGACAAGTCGAGGGTCCTGAATTGGTGCAGCAGATTTTAGACAAGGTAGATTTGATCAAGCATAGGATCAAAGTTGCTCAAGATAGACAAGCCAGTTATGCTAATATTCGTCGCAGGCCACTTCAGTTTGAGCCTGGTGAATATGTGTTTCTACGAGTATCATCTTTCAGGAAGGTGATGAGATTCGGCGTGAAAGGCAAGTTGTCTCCTTGTTTTATTGGACCTTTCCAGATACTGGAGAAGATCGGAGATGTTGCATATCTTTTGGATTTATCACCAAATCTTTCCAGTATACATAATGTTTTTTATGTGTCGTTACTTCGACAGTATATAGCTGATGAATCTCATGTGATTCAGTCTACTGATATTCAACTAGAGTCAGATCTGTCTTTTGTTGAACGACCAATCCGTATCTTAGACAGAAAGGAGAAAGTTCTTCGGAACAAGACTATACCACTTGTGATGGTACAGTGGCAGCGCCGAGGCGTTGAAGAAGCAACTTGGGAAACTGAGAGTCGTATGCAAGCAGAATATCTTGAGTTGTTTGCTTTGTATTTTTGATTACCATGTAGTTGTAATTACAGTTGTTGTAATAAAACGTGGTTTGATATTTCATATTGTTATCTTGATTTGTCTTTAGATGTTATTTCGCGGACGAAATATCTAAAGGTGGGGAGAATGTAGTAACCCAGATTCTATTTTAAGATAATAATATGATAAACATGATTAAAGATTGGTAATTAATCATTTTCGGAGTGTTATTGGACTTCAGAAGAGAATTTGGGTTTTTGACTTTGGGCCGGATCGGAAGCTCCGATCCCAGCCACTTCGGAAGCTCAGCGGAAGCACCGAGATCGGAAGCTCCGATCCTGAAACGGACGTTCCGATCTCCAGCTGCCAGCTTTACCCGATGACTCAGCCACGAGTTTTGACAAGTGTTGATCGGAGGCGAGATCGGAAGTTCCAATCGTCGGATCGGACGTTCCGATCCCGGCGTGTCATGCATGCAAGGTGTGAGCTGGATCGGAAGCTCCGATCTCGAGATCGGTGGTTCCGATCCTGGCCGGGAATTTTGCCTATAAATAGGGCTTGTCTGATTTCATTTGAATTACGAATTCCCGAGGTTCCTTCTTCAATTATATAGTGTGAGATATACACTTGAGGGCCCTATCGATTATAATAGAGGTTCTGGAATAACCAAGGTATGGTTATAGTCATCCGCGACTAGCGACTCCAAAGGGCTATCTACGGACGAAGGTATGGTCCGGGAATCTATTCAAGTTTTGGGAGTACTTATTAGCTTAGTTAAGGCTTATAGAATTTATGTAGTGATACGGTGAACTTTTGAATATAGGCTTGGAACCTAGGATCCTACTATACTTGAACTAGCCTAGAGGTACGTACACATTGACTGAGATTGCCAGCGAGTATACATGTTTATATGTTGCATTTATTTGGCATTATTATATGACATGATATATGATTTACCGCTTTCTATATTCATATGTCATGTGCATATACACGTTGAGCATATACCTTGATATACCTGATTATAGAGCCGCTCAGCTCTATACTCGATAGTCTGTCACTGAGAGTACCGCGACGGCGGGGGCATTTATGTCTGTCTACTCTAGTGTACTAGACGAGTGTGGTTGCACTCAGAGGTTGATCCGTGCGGTGTGGCGCCGGTTCTGAGCATGACTTTTCAGATGTCCTTTTACCAGTCATCATGTTGCATGCATTATATACATATGTTTACTCATGTCTATGTACTGGGCGTTAGCGCTCACGTCCTAGTTGTTATCTTGGACACCCTATTCCATGGGGCAGGTCGCAGGACGGACGGAGCCGGTAGTTCGAGGCAGGACTAGGGAGCCGGATTTTTTCAGGGAAATTTATACAGCAGGATTTGTTTTAGCTGTATAATGTTTACTTTTAAGTATTTTGATATGGTTGTATCACTACTGATAAATAAGCTTGACACTTTTATACTATGCTGATATGTAATTTATGGTTATGTTTCCGCACGTTTTACTCTGTTAAGTTATTTTGTTGTATTAAGTTTAATGCATGCTATTAGTTGCCAGTTAGTAGGTGATACCATGCAGGGTCACTACATAGCCCAACAACAGTTCTATGTGTTTTTAGTCTGTGGCGTGATATCATGGATGGTAAAAGGCACGATGGAGCCTATGCCTATCGACATTCACAGTTTCTCATCCCCAGCAGACGAGCAGTGCAACATACTGGGCTAGCCATTCTAATGTCAGGCCGATCCTGGACATGCATAGCAATGCTTTTGGCACGTATGGCTCCAAACACAAAGATTCCAAGGGATGCGAAGTGGCGAGAAAAAGATGCATCAATTCTAGTATCAGGTGGCATACCTAGCAGATCATTCGAGGTTATACTCCCAGCAGATGCTCGCTTGCTCGAGAGAGACCCATTGAAAAATGGCCACTCAACTGGCCAACTTGGTGAAGTGGAAGCTGAGTTAATTGATGCGGGAGCTCGCTTCTTATTTGGTAAAGATGCAGGTCCAGTAGACCCAACTGAAGTTGCAGGGTATTTCCGCAAGGTTACTATCAAAAAGAGTAACACTACTAATGCAGATAAAGCTGGAATCAATGTTTTATACAGTGAAAAAGCTGAAGTCCTTACTCTTAGGTAGTGTTTGGGAGAGCTTCTATGAAGCACTTCTTAGCTTTTCGTCAACAAAATTTCACAAAATTTCACATTTTTGTTAACAGAAAAGCTGAGAAGTGCTTCTAAGAAGCTCTCACAAACACTACCTTAATCATCTTAAGATTGATTGGTACGAGTATTTAATTCTCGAACAAGAAAGTTACAGGGCCAGGTACTTTCTTGTTCCTGGTGGTGTATTCTGTTATTTTGGTCTGGAAACTATCTCTTTTGATGAGATGGAAGATGTGTTTGTGAAGAAAATTACAAAGCTGAGGGCTGAAGAGCATTCCCCGGGCTTTCTCAATTCTGGTAATATGTTATGCTACTTGGAGTTTGAGATAGTTGTTTTTGATGTTGGTTGGAAGAGTCCACACTCCAAAATGGACACAAGATTCTTCATCGGGTACCTCTATGCCAGCCTTCATATCTCTGATGGTCGATATTCTGGTCTCTACCACTACATTGTGTGGAGGAACAAAACAAGAGTCCATCTTCAAATCATAGCCTTGAGGACAAGGCTATTTTTCAGGAAGGGAGTATTGTTATGGAGTATAGTCTCATGGGCTTTCTTATGGGTTTTGATGGATTGAGGCCCAAGAGTCTCAAACTTTTTTTATGATGCTAGAATGAAGAAGAATAAAACGTGGGAGTTATAGTTGGTTAGGATATTAAGTGGTTATTCTGGATTTTGTAACTAGCTTTGGCTAGGGTGTTACTAGCAA
Organism: Henckelia pumila; assembly: GCF_033568475.1. Classification (NCBI taxonomy): domain Eukaryota; kingdom Viridiplantae; phylum Streptophyta; class Magnoliopsida; order Lamiales; family Gesneriaceae; genus Henckelia; species Henckelia pumila. The sequence goes on along the minus strand of NC_133123.1, from coordinate 148,533,384 downwards.
TTTTGGCTAGGGATTACAGAGCTTGCTCTGAGATATATATATATATATTGTATTGATTTCTTCGTAGAAATTGGGCTCACAACAGTCTCGCTTGGTTTTTCAATATTTTGATGAGATCTGGATCCTCTGCTGTGGAAAAAGAAACAACACAAAATATTGTGCATTAAATAGACTTATGTAATTCATATCACAGGATTAAATAATTAATTATTTAATTAATTACACACATGGAATATTGATCTCATGTATATTTTAATACACAGTATCATGTGTTGTTTCTCTCTCCACACCAGAGGATCTTTTTCCATTTTGATGTCATTTCGGGAAGAACTAAGCAGCTTTGGCCTCAACATTTGCAGGGTAGAAGGGACCCAAAGATCCTCGAGTCCTAAGAATGAAGAAGCCAATTCGACATATATACTTTATGATGTTGAAGATTTGTTGGGTTTCAAGAGAATTTACACGTTAGAACTCTTTCGCCTCCAAAACAAATTACGGACATTCCCACACATGACTCCATACATTCACATGATTTTCAAATAGAAGTTAACACAACATCAAACCACACATACTGATAGGTGAAATATAGATTAGATTACATCACAAGAAATCCATCGCCCTACATTTAAATCATCGATAGCGCGCAATAGCATCTTGTGGTGTATCATCCCACTGGAGCTCGGTGCTACTCGGTATTCCATCTAGATCTTCTTTGCCATCCATCTCCTCAATTTTCTCCTCTAACTATCGCCTCCAGCTCTGTAATTTTCATTTTCTTAGCATATAAAAAACATTCTAACACGAGGTTTCGCTTTAGCACCTCCTCATTTTCCCCATGCTATGTTACATCCAAGAAAGTGAGAACTATAAATTTTTCACATATTTGCGGGGAAGACAGCGTTTCCACTTCTCCTGCTCGGCCTTCGAAGAATCATGACAAGGTAACTTCTGAGACAATGTAGGGTGCTTAGTTGTGCCCTCTCACTCCACTGCAGCAGATTTCGACTTCGAACGAAACTTCATTACTGTGCCAGCTTAAATAGAAAATGAAACAGGAAATCAGCTATACTCGGGCAGATTCTAGTGCAAAGAAATCCTCCATAACTCACCAATTAACTACGACTACTACTACTGGAACCAAGAGTGAAAAACTTTTGCCTCCATAAAACATTTTTCCACCTGTATACAAGTATGTACACAAACGATTCTGTGAATAAGGAGACGAAGCACACACACCGGGAAATAGAATGCTTGATGATATACACGAGTGAATACCAGCTTTTTCTCGGTGTAGATAATTTACGCAGACCCGAGAACCAGAAGTTCAAATGCCATCTTTGCATGTTGGTCCAGCAAATATTTTCAAAAAAATAATAAAGAAGTCACTTATCGGACATTTATTTGAAAAACTCAATGAATCAAGAAAAATAAAACGACTATAATATGCGAAATACCACACTTTAAAAAAAACATTGTTTTCTGTTTTAAATGATAGTACCAAAATCTAAATTGTCTTTACCAATGAAACTGTTTTCAACAGATTTATTCATTTAATTATTAGTTTTCTTTGTTTTTTCTTTAACAAAATACTTTTTCATAAAATAGTTTCTCTATATATAATCTATCCAAATACATTACTCAGATAATAAAAATCCTTAAAAAAGTTTGGTCAATGACACGATAATTTGATGTACATAAGTTATGTACCTGGATATCTCTATTAGTTATAATAAAATATCAAAGATCTTTTATGATATTATGTGAAAAAGTATTTTTCGATTAGTGGAAAAAGCCGATTGAATTCCCATTAGCTTTATCGAGTAATCGACCAATCAATTAAAATTTTCCCAGTTGGCAATAACAAAATTCAAAATGTTTTTTTCCCTGGAAACGAAAATCTATAATCCTGACTTTAATCTTCAAACATTAAAATTAAATTGTCACCGAGTTTGTAGAAATCATAGTCGATTAGTGCTTCAAGTATGTGGTGATATTTGGTCATTCAATTTCCTATCTCGCACGACTCTTGATTTATCCACTCGCAAGGGGAAAAATGGGGGGTCAATCATCTAAGAAACGGGAACATGTTGAATAACTAGATTTGGATACATAAATTTCTTTCTTCACAAGCTTTCCATATATGGAATAATATCGAATAGTTGGCAAATACCTCAATTCTTAACACACATATCATCTAACACTGCAACGCTAGTAAATACCCCATCAGGATTCTGAATCCTGAAATCGCAAGCTTCCATATTCTGAACCATATGGCCGCACAAATTTGGCTTCGAAAAAACCATTCAAGCTTAATTACTGGAATTGCAAATCAGTGAGATGCAAACGAATAAGAGACAGCAAGTGCACCTGTTTAATTTCTTTTCCGCTTCAGAGTTTTCAACTGTGTGAAAATGTAGTTGATGACTTCCTTCAAGGTCGCCTTTCTGTTCTCTTTGAAGTTCCAAAGCAAAGGAACCACATAACATCCACTCGGATTGTACTCCCGTAGCTCAGTCAAGGCAATGGTCACTGCCTCGTAAACTTCACTGCCCCACTCATTCTTAAGGCTGTGTAGCCTTTCGTCGTCCTTAATCGATATCTAAAATAAACACCAATAACTGTTATGTGTGACATCTTGAAACTTTGAAAATGATTCGCAAATGAGTACACTGGAGGCATTCACATGTAACATGCTTAAAAGAATTGGAATGACAAATATTAGACCACTCAGCGAGAATAACATCGAAATCGCAGGCTACAGTGAAAACCATGCATATAGGTCAATTTAAGCTAACCTTAGGATTTCCCTTTTCATCTTCAATGACTTGGAATGGATACCAATCAGACTCTTTCATCGATTCCTGCCACAGAGAACAAAGCTCAGCTGCCTTGATATCAGCTTCGTCTGGTGAAAACCTTGCCTTGCATGCAGTCTTGAAGGGTTTCTCGTCAAGTTCACCCATCCTCATAATGCCAATGCTGACACGATTGCTATTCAGCAAATCAATCAAGCCCTGGGAAAAATTACACATTAATGAATATCAATAGTTTTGTGTGACGGTTTAGTAGCTAACACCATCAAATGGAGATGCACAATAGTCGTGTCATCACATTTACTAGTATCAAACCATCGATCAAGCCCAAAGAAACTAATCCTGTTTACCAATCAAGAAGTTCGTTGACAACTCTTGAATCAGTGGTTATTTCATCACACGTTAATGAACAACCACATGGCATGTATTGTCGATGCCTGGAGCCACCCAAATATCCACACCTGACATCCCATTTTGTAGCCTCACAAATCTTTTCCAAATCCTTTTATGTTTTGGCAACATTCATATACTTCCGAATAGCTATACTTTAAAACCAGGTTAATCTACTACCAGAACCACACAAGAAAGAGCAAGACCATATTTAATATAATCGATATCATACCGCAATCAGTTCTTTTCGAGCCTCTTGCAGCTCATCATTACTTTCACGCTCTTTAGTAACCAGCAGTTGATTCAATTCCTCACGGTAACTCAAATTTTCTACTTTCTCCTCCAACTGCTCCTTCATCTCATCAATCTTTTGCTGGGCACCAGCATCATCTTCATCTCGCAGATGCTCCATCACCACTAGTTTTCCCTTAAGTTCTTGAATTTCCAGCTCTAGTTTCTGCTTCTCATCTAGATTTCTTTCCAACTCAAGAATCTGTTTTAGAGCTTCTTCCTTCTCCCGCTGCATAGTATAAGCATCACAGCATGTAAAAAGCAATGCATGCGAGTACTAACTGACGAGAAAAAAAAAACACTTATTACTGAGCTTTATATGCGGCATACTTAGCGTGCAAGTGAAAGGAGAAAAAGCCTCGAAATCAAGGGTGTTCAACCTTTTGTTCTTCAACTAGTCTTAGGACATTATCATCCGCCTTCTTTTGCTCCTCGGAAGCCATTTGAAGAGCACTGTTTCTCAAATTATTCTGACACAAAATATTGCAGCTTTACATATCAAAATATTTCCAAAAAGAATAGATTGGAAGGATGTGACAAAAAGGATTTCATAAAATTCAACAAACTCATACACAGTCACTGAAAACTTCAATTCTATAACAGAGGTCAGTTAAGGCTTGACATACATCATCCATTATGTCTGCCTTGTGAATGCCACAAAATTCTGCCAAAGCAATCTCACGTTCAGTCAAAGTTTCACGTTTGTTCAGCTCTCTACTCCATGAATCAAGGCGTTTTTTCTTCACCTCCAACTCGAAGTTCAACATTTCTTGTTCATCCAAAACCCGCTTAATGTGCTCCCGAGCATTACGTTGCATCTTCTTTGTTTCTGAAAAAAATAGCACAATTTCAGTTTGACCTCAGAGAGGTACAGAAAACACAGAGATCATAATAGGGAATGAAAATCGCAAGTAAAAGAATACACATGGCTTTACTGAGTGGAAACTAATCAAACTGAGAAAAACTTTTACAGAAGTGTTAGACAGAGTCGTGCAATGGCAAATCTTCGGAAGAACATTAGCATTTAGCTGGGATGGGGGAGTGTGGGGGGAAACACACCTTCACAGAAAGTGTGATGAAGTTCATCCTTCTCTTCAAGCAACCTACTCAGTGACATTGTCCGTTCAATGTATTTGATTTGCAACTGATCGAGGTTTTCATTCTTCAACTCAATCTCATGGACCAGATTAACCACGACCTTGTTTGAATCTTTTTTTTCTTCCTCGACGAGATCTGAGATCGTTTTTAGTTCTGCAGTTTTGCGGAGATGATCTCCAACAGGCACTTCTGGTTGGTAACCATCTTGGCGAGCGAACCAACCATACATCTTTGAGCCTGGAGAAGTTCTCCGCTCGGCCCATTCTCTCTTGGTTTGGCCATCACATTCAAACGATTTCTCAAACTCCATTGCATTCTTAAAGCCAGTCCAATCTTGATCAAATCTTAAGAAAGCATGCGCAGTTTGTAGGTCATGATCCCAGAAAATTTCAATTTCTTGAGGCTTGTATTTGGAGAATTTCTTCAGCAAATACCCACGGGTGTCCACAGAATTGTCATCCTTTGATGTATTCAATACGTTACCAACAATCCCCACCCAAGGCCAGCAATAGAACTCCTGCTGCTTAGAGTTATCAGCAGGTGCCGCACGCTGTGGTACAGGTTCTGCGTCTTCAGCTAGATATGCCTCCAAATATTCAGATAGTGCAAGATGGTTTGCTCTTTGTTTGGCACTCCGATTGGCCGAGCCTTTAGATACTCCAATGGCATGTTGAAAAAGATGATTTTAGTGGTAGTCTTGCTTTTTCTTACCAGCACAAAAGGGGCATCTAAGGATACCATTTGGACCCTTAACCTTATAAGTACCAGCCTTCAGGAGTTCATAAGGTTTCTCTTTGTACTCGTTAATCTCAGAATCACTGATATCCGACTGTTCATCATAGCTGCTTTCCATCTGAATAGCAATACACATAACAGTTAATTGAAAACAGTTCTGGATGACCAAAACAGAGAGAAAGAGAGAGAGAACAGAGTATCTGAGATCAAAAAAATGAGCCCATTACCGCTAAAATATTCAACTAAAATCAAGCCAAACATATAGTAGCTTGCGGGGACTGAAAGTTGACGTGAATAGAAATAAAAAAAAATGGTCAAATCATAAAGAACAGAATTGTCTCGGTTATATCAGCACACAAATTAATGGTTGTCTACCAGACTCCCATTGGATTCTGGCACAAAAAGCTGATAACATTAACTTAGGGAATAGAACACAACCATACTTAATGAATAAGAACTGAGAAAGCTTTCCTATCAAACCCCATATTTGTTTTACCAACTGCAGAAACGCAGCAAATTGATGTTGCATTTCTCTCAACAGCTTACAGTAGCACATTCAAGATCCAAAATTGAACTATTTAGTATTTACCAACCCCCGCAGAGAAGTAAAAAGTAAAAACAGTTCGGTTGGAAAATTTTTCCTAGCAAATGTGCATGCACCTCTTTTATCAGGCAAAAGAAAATCCAGCCTCTCTCCTCTTAAGCAAAAGCTAAAAATTGCAGGAAACAAAATCTACATCGATACACAATTTCTGCCATTACCTCACCAATAAGCCGATCCACAAATCGAGTTGATTCAGAGCCACAAGGGAAAATTTCAGCTCACGTTCCTACACTTAAAAACCATACTGTAAGCTATAAATTCAACCAAAAAGTGAATACAATTGTTGCTTACATACACACTAGCCTAAATATTTTCTTACCTCGACGAGAGCAATTGACCTCTCAGCAAAAGGGACGAATGCAGGGACGAAGTCTGTTTCCGCGTGAGCGTACCTCACCAAATCAGGCTGAGAACACCAGGGGAGCAGAATACCGGCCGTGAATCGCCGGAGAAGCAGGTCGAAACCCTAGATAACCGCGGAGAAATGGGGAAGAAGTGGGCTGGAAGTACACTCACTCGAGAGGTGAAGTGGTGATCCGTCGGAAAACTGGGAACATTAAATTAAAGTTGGAAACAAAAATGGGCTTTCATGTTTGGGCCAATCCAGTTAATTCTCTTGACTTTAGGGCCTTAGGCTGGCATAAAATGGGCTTAAACTGAGTATATTATATTACAGCGAACCATACCAAATGTTAACATAATTAAATATTAATATAATATAAAAATATATATAATGAAGTTAGATTAATATTTTATTTAAATATAACATATGAAGTTTTATTCTGTTTTTATTTTATAAACCGTGGAATTTTGGGAAATGGGTATTTTTGGGAATAAAAATTGATAAATGACTATTGATCAAATCGTAAATAATACTAACATAAATGATTTAAAAAAATGATATGCTTAACATTGTCACCTTCCTAAAATTGATTGGTTTTTTAATCCCAACACTTTTTTTTAAAATAAAAGAAAAACCTCCCATCGCAAATGGTTAAGCTAGAAGTGTCTCGAGTATAAACATTAATGTAATAAATTTAGACATGTAACATAATACAATATTTAAAATAAAATAATGGTATGAGGATAAAATCATATATTCACTCGAAGAAATTAAACGAAGGTGGGGTGGGGTCCTTTTTCTATATGGATAGGGATAGAAAATTGCCCAAGTCTAACACTTGGTGTCCCATGAAAACATGATCACACAAAGATATACAGACAAAGAAATCTGAAAATGATACCAATTTTATTTCAAAAGGCGATAAAGGCATCATCACAAGTTTTTCTTAATATTCTTTCACTATCGGAAAAGTAACATACATAGTATATAAATTTTAGGCGATGCGCACTTGCATTTCACGAAAAAAAAAAAAAAAAAACCCCTTCTAATTTTTCCACTCAAAATATGGCCCCTAATATTTATTATTTCAATAAAACCGGCCGGGTAGGTCTATTGTGAGACAATCTTACGTACAACATTTCTATCTGTAAGACAGGTCACCTCAATCCATACTTATAATGAAAAATAATATTTTTTCATTAGTTGGGTCGTGTCAAAAATCCGCCTCACAAAATTAATCCGTAAAAAGTTTCATAAGAGTTTGTTGAAAAATTTAATAACAGATTATGAAAATATCGACTCTGCTACGATATCCTAAAAAAATTACTTGATTGAATAATTATATTTAACTCGCATAAAACACGGGAAACAAGAGAGTGGGATTCAAGCCAAATAGTAAACTAGCTTACTCTACGACGACAAAGATCCACGCGGGTAACCGGATAACGTAGTGTTTGGAAGAATTTTTAGGAAGCACTTCTCAGTTTTTTCTTAAAAAAATTCCCAAAAAAAAATTGAGAATTTTGTTATGAAAAGACTGAAAAGTGCTCCTCATAAACTCTCTCAAACATTACTTAAATATACCGACCCCGATAAAATCGAGGAAAGCATGAATCATATGATCACATATATTATTGCCTTGTAATTTGTTTAGTAGTGATATATATTTTTTGGTGTTTGGATCGATGCTTATCCAAACAAAAGTATCGAGTGTAGTTTGGAAACACAAGACATGTGTAGTGTTGAAGAAATCCAAGTTAGTATGATATCTCATTATAGGATAGCACTAAGGTAGCATATATTTGAGTAGGGCCTTCAACATCAGCTTCACCATGTAAGTGTCGGCCACTTGTTGTCCCACTTTCGAGTTTGTTAAATTTCAAAAGACCCAAACTTAGATATATAAATGATTTCAGATATATATGGATATGTTTCCATTTGCTTGGAAGTTTGGTTCAATACAAGTAGAAATGTTAAAAAGACTTTTTTGACTATTATATATCATGGGTTTTTTATATATTTAAATCTAATTGAATGGAAGAAAAAAAAAATGTAAATATAGAAATCATGAAATAATTTATATTATTTGATTGAAAAGAGAAAATTATGGAAAATAAAAATGGTAGGTTTCATCCACACACCACTACAATAGTTAATTTAACTAGTATAAATCATGAGCATCGTCTATCCATTTTTTGGGTTTAAAAATCAGGGTTTTGTGTTTCTAACTTCTAAAAAAGTTATTAATATTTTTTTTCCTCACGATTTTATGGAAAATAAAAAATAAAAAATCACTTAGAGGTTGCAAATTATACTCCCTACGTATTAGAGTTGCTTAATTTCCGATCCTTCGTCAGTGCGTGATTCAGCAATGCATTTTGCTGAAATCAAATTTAGTAGTTTACTCCTAACTTTAAGTGATATTAATTCTACGCGAAATTTCTTAATTTATTAATTCTCAAATTTTGAATATATATTTACATTTATCGATAAGTTAATGGTGCATAACTTCTTACGCGTTATGCCATTTGAGCCTCTTACGTTCACGACAATTGGAGTGGGTAAAACAGGAACTAAATTATATCCATTTAGAAATCAAATTTAATTAGCCTTTGGATTTACACTATTTGGTCAAATCTAAATATTCCTTTCATCAAATTCAAATTCAAATCTTTTTCTTTATAATTATTTACGTTATAGTATAGTATATTGTTGTCCAAATTGCACCAACACCCTGATAAAAATTCAAATAAGCAAAAACTCTTTGTGTAAAATTAAATCTCATTTACAAACTATTTATCACTAAGGTATCCAAACATTATCATATTTGATTTTTGTCAAAAAAAAAAGGGTACCTTTTCGTCTAACCATGCCCTATATCTATCATCAATTATATTATATTATATATATATATATATTATATATATATATATATATATAATATATATATATATATATATATATATATATTAACACTAATGTATCTTCATATTTCCTATATATATCGAAATTATCTCATATAACATTTTGTAGGTAATTTATATATTAATTCACTTATTTTTAGCATGAAACATGCCAACAATCGAAAAAGAAAAAAATAAGACAGTTCACAAAAATGTCAAACCTCATTATGGAATAAATATTATAAAGATGATGATAATTTGCAACGTGCGTGACAAAAGAAAAAGGCACCAAAGAGAAACATGTTTAATAAATGGGGTTCATTTCCATCTGCAGAGGGGTAACGTGTGTGTGCGTGTGTGTATATATATATATGCATGGAGATAAAGTTAAGTAACCATGGACGCATGTTATTGGATATTGGTTGAAGTTTCGAGATGTTAGCAAGAACATTGTGAAAGATATTAAATTCTTTGGAGATGTTTGCACAAACATTTTGTAGAAAACATTAAATTTTTTAAGATGTTCGCACGAATAGTATGTGCATATACCTAACATATCAAAATTATATATATCTATATATATATTAAGAGTTTGAATGAAGAGTTATGGTAATTGGTACATGAACACATGCATTTCTCCCCCTTGGAGCCCCACCAGATCAATTATTTCATGCCATTGTACTTAATGTAAGACCTAACGTAGTTATATCTAAATTGATCGTCTGACCCAGACTATAGAGTAAAGTTATGTTATGTACTGTTTAAAACAATTTATAATATGACTCATGTGTGCATAAAAGTATGCAAGGATTGTTGTTGGGAGAATTTTTATTTCCATCTCGTATTTTAATCTCTATGATGTTTTATTATTACGTTATTTATAATCTAAGTTCAATTTTTTGTCTCATATTTTTCAAATTTCTACCACTTTGGTCATTTTAATTTCCTTGATAATCCTTTAGTGTCACTGCATGTAACGCCATATCAGTGTTATACTAATATCACACCAATGTCATGTCGCGCAGACAAATGATTGAAATTACAAAATTAAAAAATATATATAATATATTAAAACAGAAATTTTTTGATAATATATGAATATGTTGGGAAAACTGTAATTTTGGTCATTTATGTTTGTCACTTTGTGATTTCGGTTCTTTATGTTTTTATATTTCAGTTTTAGTCCTGTATGTTTTGATTTTTGGCAATTTCAGTCATTTTTATTCGAAAATGATTACGTGGCACTATACACGTCAGCTCCACATCAGAAAAAGGACTAAAATTGCCAAAAAAAATAAAGATAGCGGACTAAAACTGAAATCTGAAAATATAGAGGACCAAAATTGTAAAGTGACAAACATACATGACTAAATTAAAAAACATTTTTTCCTAAAGATGTATGACACAAACACACAAATATATTACTTTCATGTCTCACTCATTTATGCTTGTGTGTTTTTTTTTTCACATAGATTAATGAAGTGTGTGAAAAAGTAAAATTTTAAAAGCAATGCCATATTTGATCTTTATTCCATTAATATTTTAGTATGATAAAATAATTATATAAGTAGTTAATAATATTCATTTAGTATGAGTAAATTGGTAAACTATTTATAAGAAAAATAACATTAAAAATTGAAACAAGACTATATAAAAGGACGGATAGAAACGGAAATACAGTTTAAACAAGTGGGACGAATGAATATACACCAAAACTATAATTTAACATACTTAAAAGAGTAACACTCCTGTGCAACGGTCTCATTCGTGAGACGGGTCAACCCTATCCATATTTATAATAATAAGTAATACTTTTGACATAAAATGTAATACTTTTTAATGGATAACCCATATAAGAGACCCGTCACACGAATATGACCCGTGCAACGGTTGCATACAAGTGTTTGCCTACTTAAAAATATTATTAATTACGGACACGCGTTCGTACAAATGGACGTTTAATTGTGTTTATATATGCATTTATGTCATTCAAGGTGAAATTATTAAATTCTCGATAATACAACAAACAAAAATTTCCTTCAATTCCTTACATAGCACCCCGCAAACTTTATTTTCCTAATCAATCAACACACCACTTTCCATTATTAAACCCTCAATTTATTTATTTATTTTTTTTCCCTCGATCCATCCCAAGTGAAAAAACAAAACACCAAAAAGACAAACTTCAAACTAAAACCTCCATAAATGGAGGCACCAAGATTCAAGCCTTCTAATCATCGATCATAAATTCGCCATCATGCTTATTATTACACGAATCATCTCCCACCCCACAAGAGCTTGAAACAAGATTTCGAAAAACAAAAAAAAATGGAAGAAGAACAGATTCAAACTCAGAAAGAGAACAAGAATCCCGATCTTGAATTTGATCTGAATCTGTCAAGCAAGGATTTTTCAGATCAAGCTTCGAATCAAGAACTAGCCCTTTTCCGGACAAGTATGATCCAGCCCCACGATTTGCATGAATCGGAGCCGAGAGTGTTTTCATGCAACTACTGCAGCAGGAAATTCTACAGCTCGCAGGCTCTCGGGGGCCACCAGAACGCGCACAAGCGAGAGAGGACGATCGCGAAGAGGGGGCAGCGGTACTGCGGCGGCGCGTACGGATTCCAGCACCGTGACGTGGCGGCGGAGCTCCGGTACCCGAGCATGGCTTCTCTCCCGCTGCATGGGTCGTTCAACAGGTCTCTTGGTATTCAGGTTCATTCTATGATACATAAGCCGAGTGTTTTGGCTTCTCCGTACTTCAACCAGGGATGGTTCAGAAAGCCGCTGGATCAGCACCCGTCGATAGGGCGGCTGGCGGCGGCGGAGAATCATCAGCAAGCGGGGCAGTCGTCCGGTGGTGGGACGGCGAGGTTTGACGGTGGTCGGAGGTTATATCCGGCGGCGGTGGATGCGACTACTGGAGGATTCAGGAGCGACGCTAGTTCTCAGCTGAAAAGTAGTCGTGGTAATCAAGAAGACATGAAAAATTTGGACTTATCTCTTAAACTCTGAAATAATTTTTTTTTTTTGCTTATTTGATATTTGCTTTGTTACAATTTTTCTTTTTTTTTTTCACTTTGAGTAATATTTTATATTCGTTTCTTTTTTAAAAAATTTAGAAAAATTTGTGTAATTACATCAGAATTTTTGGTTTCTATTACGTTTGCCGATTATTATTTCTGTGTAGATTAGCAAATTCCATATTAACTCCGATTAATTAGCATCCTTTCATCTAAGGAAACATGTTACTTTTACAAATTATTTGCTGTTTTTCATACATCATTAAAAATAATATTATTATTATTATAAGTAGCTCCGTACAATGAAAAATTCTTGAATTTAGAAGTTGATAAATTTAATATTTTTTCATTTAGTAAAAACCAAGATAGAGAAACTTCATGTTAAATGTGAAATTATGACTCGAAAAACGAAAAATTATTGAAATTGCAGCTTCTTAAACTTTCATTTCACACAATTAATTTGGTTCTTGAGATAAAGCTTAGATTCAAATTAATTTTCAATCTCAAATCGAAGTCGACGTGATACTGTGCCGTGTCTTCACTCCCGTGAAAAAGACTAAAGTTTTAAGAAGAAAATTGCAATTTTCCTATTATATTCTAGAAATCATACTTTTAAATTCTTGAATTAATGCATCAATCACTCCATCAACATCTCCTTCCAAAAGTTTAAATTAATTAAATTAAACGTTCCCTTCACTAGATATCACACGATCACTTGCATAAATTTAAAAATCATAGTGATGTTTTAATTAATATGATGCTGCCGCGATGAATAGTGTGTGATTTTGGCACTTAGTGAATTTTAAATAGCCTTTCAAGTCCAAGAACAATTCCAAACATGAAATGGACCCTAGCTCTCTACTTAGTTTTTATGATAAATTTGTTTTCGGCCAGATATTAGAATCTTACGATGTTTTGGATTTAGTTTAAAGTCACCCATCATTTCGTACGATTTATTATTAAAAAAATATATAGCATATTTCTTTTTCTAATGTGAGACATGAATCATTCAATGTATATGTACACACATTGTGATTACATGACACATTTCTTGACCCCACTTGCACTTCATGAAATAGACTATCTACGGGGAGGTCTTCTTCAATTGGTGGCTACTGCAAAGAGTCGGCAACTCATTTTTATTTAAAATAATTTATTTTGAAATATATGTTGCTCTTAATTATACTCTATTATTAATTATTAATTATATCACATATAATACACATGTATATGTTATATTCCTGAACTGTAGTTTTCGTCGATTCAAAAGTCTTGATTGCACTAATTTCTTACCCAAGAGGATGTCAAGAACAGTGCCCTTGGTGGGTACAATGTATATTGTTTAGTCATGAATGATGATTTATTTATTATGTTGAACTTTTGCTTAAATTATGTCATTATCGAAAATTGAAATCAAATCCCATCTGAAAATATTCTACATAAATACTGTCTCTCTCCAATCTAGTATCTTTTTTTGAGACAATAACTCTTATGAAACGATCTCAATGGTCATTTTTTTAGACGGGTCTTTTGTATGAGTTATCCATTAAAAAATATTACATTTTATGTCAAAAGTATCACTTATTATTATAAATATAAGTAGGATTGACACGTTTCACGGATGAGACCGTCTCACAAGAATGTTACTCTTTCAAGTACAAGAAAGTTAGAGTGGCACTTTCAAGGCAATACAAATTGAGGATTGTGAGATTTTGAAGTACCATGGTGTAATCTTGGGGAAGTGATAAGTGCTGCCTCGAAATCAATTGAATGAATCATTCAAAAATTCATCAATTGCTCTTGAGGCCTAAGATCATCGCTACCAGCCACGATCAAATTATAACAATCCTCCTCCGCCAACATATACTTGTGTGTCTCAGCCCTCGATACCGGATATATCCGATGTTGAATAGCATAGTCAATAAAATCGAGTACAGATATATTGGGAGGATGAAAATGCATACCTCCTTCCTTGTACGTATAGGTATGCTTGTTAGAATTCTTAAATTTTTGAGACAAAAAATGGGTGGGAATTAAATGGTGATACGTGGGGTTGATATCATGGGAGCAAGCCACACTAATTATAGGGAGACTTGGAAAATGTGCTCCTCTAGTGTTTTTATGATCCCACACAGATAGGTCAAATTCTAGTATGATAATGTGGGACACCACCACACATTCATAACTCGACTCCACTTGCAAGTTTATGCAATTTTTTTTAAGAACTCAAGCCATGATCAGCTTTGAGATTTCTTCGAACATGAACTTTATTAAAAAAAAATTGAATATGTTTTATAAATAATCATTTCACATTCAGCAAAAAATATTTTCACAACATTATGTTGCTGCATATTGAATCAGCCTCCAAAATGCACATACATACTGGATTTGAACAATATGTTTGAAAATGCAGAACTCTTCTCTGAACTCTAAACGCTGTAAAAGCCACTATTGCAGGCAAAACTAGGTATTTTGAATCTAAATGCCGTCTGAATCTGATGATTCAAAATGATATGAAAAAGTAATGTATGGTTCCGACATGGCTACAGAAACCGGGGTTTAGCCATGTACTAAAATGGCTGATCTTTTAAGTTCAGGGCATCCTCGAAGGTTTATCGGTTCATGCCGCCTTCTGATTATCCTGCGAGGCCTGAGTAACTGGCGCCATCCCATTCGGTTTCTTTTCACTTGAGGGTGTTGCACTTTCTTCAGAAATCTTGCCTTCCGAACCATGTTGAATGTTGTCTGGTTTAGTCTGAACAGTTGGTCTTTGCTCACTAACATCTCCCTGGCCTTCTTTTACTGGATCACTGGATTGTCTCTTTGATCCCGCTGCAATTTCCTTCACCGTCTCTTCTAGCTTAGCTAGTCTCTCTTTTACCTCCACGAGCCTTGGATCAGATGCTGCTGCTGCCTTTTCTTCTGCAGCCTTAAGCTCCATTTCTTTTGCTTTTGCTTCAAATTCGGCTTGTTTCTTTAGCTCTAGTTCCTAACATAATCCATGAATCTCCCTTGAGAAACACCTCATCGTATATTCCCAAATCAAAACATAGACCACATGTCACATTACATGTTCTGCCGGCTACCAACTCTTAATCATAAACAAAATTAACACATCAACAAGCCTTTGAAAGCTCCTGGTCAAGGACAGAGGATATGTTATATGAATCTTATATCTTATAGTGAGGTGCAGCTCGAATATCTATATCACATTCGTGTTTTGATTGCCATCACGCAGCCAAACAATCCAACATTAACCAATAATCCCGACCTCAATATTGGATACTAGGATCAAGCATATGTAGCACTAAAAATTCTAGCTTATAGTAATAATACAAATTTAAGCAACTCAAGTTTCATGTTAGAAGTCCATGGATTGAATATTGTGTACCAAATCGCTAAAATCCAACCCTTAAACAATAGCACGGGACATGCAAACTTATCTCAGAAAGCATATCAATGATA
This sequence comes from Henckelia pumila, assembly GCF_033568475.1. Lineage (NCBI taxonomy): Eukaryota > Viridiplantae > Streptophyta > Magnoliopsida > Lamiales > Gesneriaceae > Henckelia > Henckelia pumila. The sequence continues at coordinate 148,517,716 of NC_133123.1, read as the reverse complement.
AAAGCATTTTCTTTTTTATTTCTTCATACAAGTAAAATGGTTATACTTATATTGAACATTGTATATCCAATCCAAGAATTGTCTCACATTGAAACTACTTTCAAGAGAATAATTTTGACAAGGGACGGGTAGTCGCGGCGGTAACAAAAATTCAGCACCGAAAAAAACATTACCGCGTCCATTTTCTTCATTTCACTGCGAGCATACTGTGCCACGAGGTACACAGCTGATATATGAAAACATAACGATCAAAAAAACCAGACAAAAGTGAATTCAAACAAGAAATTTTGTAACGTAGTAGAAAAGGATAGTTTAGGCGATGTAAAATAAGGTACCCAATGACGGCAAGCAGACAAAGAAAAGCTGCACCAGATGAAAATCCAACCTGTAAATCATCAGATTTTTTTTTTTTTTAAAAGAAAGTTTTAATCAAATCCGAACACACAACAATCTAAGCAATCAAAATAGAGCAGGCATTCAACCGCATGAAACCAAACTGTTCGACAAAATGCCTTTGGAATTAGAACATCAGCTGTAATCGTAAAACAAAATTCCATACCCAAACTTCTTCTCTTTCGGGGGATCAGTGAAGAGAATTTTGGCCGCCGTCATGAAGTCGAGGTTATTCAGGGCTTTGTATTGCTCATCGTACAGGCTCCGTGAAGACGAAGAAGACCCATCGTCACCGGCTCCGCCGCTTCTAGCGGTGGAATTGTTTCTACGGGAGGAGGAGCAAAAGGGGCGGCTGGAAGATGTGATCCTATTCAATAAATTCTTCCTGCTAAGAATTGTTCTCATCTTCATGCCCCAACATTTCGGACAAGAAAACACCACACTACCTGAAATTTTCACTGTTTACCACTAGAGCTGGGACTTGGGTTCAGAGGTGAATTTGTGTAATGGAATGGGCCAGTCCTAAAATTGTCGAGGATATGAGCCCATAACAAATCAGGCCCAACTTGAAATGAGATTTTATTTATTTATTTATCTTTGAGACCGAGAGTATTTATTATAACTAGATTTCGAACTCGATATTTCGCTCAAACTCGGGATCTTAATTTGTGTCAGATAATCTACACGTTATTGGCTTGAAATTATAATTTTGTTTCGTTGTATTTAATTCAAAACTAATAATATGGAGCTACTAATAGCAATCATCAATTTTAGATGGAGTTATTTGCATCAAACACCTCTGTAAAATATTGAAAATATACATTTTTCCCCTGTGAAATTTTAATACGCATCTTCAACCCTGACCTTTTAAAAAATTAGCACACTCGCCCTTTCAGATGGGTGATTGTTGCACACGCGTCGCTCATGCGACTGGACAAAGATTTTGATATTTTGTTTTGCACCACATATCCTTGTGAAATATTAAAAATGCATATTTGACACCTGTGAAAATAATTTTTAAATCTATTCAACTCATAATACACAATTTTTATTAAAATGTAATTATAAAATATTTAGCAAACACTTTTGGTTTTATTAATTTTATTTTTAAATTTTAATGTATTATGATTATATAATTATTTTATAAAATATATTATTATTTTATCTTCTTATCATTATTTTATTAAACTTTCTTTTTGTTCTTAACTTCTCCATTAAAAATGCATTCATAAACGATATTTAAATACCTGAAATTACCAAAATATTAAATCAAAATGATAATTTCATGCATATTACTTTTCAATTTAGGATTATAGATTTTTGAATCAAAATCTAAATTTTTTAAAATGCATTGCAGAATTTGCATTAAATAATAATACACAATATTTAGTAAGATCTAATAATAAAATATTTTTCAAATATTTTTAATTTTATTTATTTTTATTTTTTATTTTAAATTTATAATTTATAATTAATTTATTTCTAAAAAATTATTATTTTATCTCGTTATCATTATTTTATCAAATCACTTTGTGTTTTCAACTTTTTCATTAAACATGATTCATAAATAAGGATTTAAATATTTAAAAATACCAAAATATTGAACTAAATGATAAGTTCATAAATGTTACTTTTTCGATTTAGAATTATATAAGCATGTTATTTTTTTATTATTCATTACAAATTGTGCAATGCATATTCTCGAAAAATTTAAATTTTTTTTCAATAATATATAGTCCTAAATCGAAAAATCAATATGTTTGAACTTATCGGTTTAGTTCAATATTTTGGTATTTGAAATTATTTAAATACTTGTTTATGAATGCATGTTTAATGGAAAATTTGTAAATAAGAAGTGAGTTTAATAAAATAATGATAACAGGATAAATTAATAATATTTTTAAAAAATAATTAATTAAAGATAATATATTTAAAATAAAAAATAAAAATTAATAAAACAAATAATGTTTGCTAAATATTTATAATTGGATTTTATTAAAAATTATATATTATGGGTTGAATAGATTTAAAAATTATTTTCACAGGGGTCAAAAATGTATTTTAAATATTTTACAGGGGTATTTGGTGCAAAAAAAATATCAAAATCTTTGCCCAATCGCATGAGGGGCGCGTGCGCAACAATCACTCATATGAAGGGGTGAGTGAGCTAATTTTTTAAAAGGTCAGAGTTGAAGATGCCTATTAAAATTTCATAGGAAAAAAGTGTGCAATTTCAATATTTCACAGGGGTGTTTGGTGCAAATAACTCATTTTAAATGCTATATAAGATGAGTAAATCTCACACTTTGAACTGTTACTCTCGATAATTTTTAATACGAGACATTTAAATCCATTAGAGTAATCAATCGATTATATTGTATAAAATATATTGAGAATAACACTTCAAATGTACGTAGCATAAAGTTGTTATACCATACGTACACCACGATATATTTCAACCTACCATATGGATAATACCCCAATGATAGATCTAATGTCCCATTATTTATCACGTCAACAAGATATAATTAATTACGCTTATGTGTAAAAATACGAACCGTTGGATGCATGATTTGGGTATTACTCATATGCTAGGATCTCATCTACCCGTACACCACCTTTATTTCATTGATTGCGTACTTAATGTTGATTTTCCTAAGCACAGTTATATATTTTTAGAGCTTATAAATTATTTTTATGAGCTCGTACATTTTGTTTTTGGAATTAAACTCTTAAAATCTTTAGACCAAATAATTGGATAAAATATCCCTTACGTTTCTAAAAATAGTACAAAATATTTTAAGTAGATTGTAAGATTAATCTACTTAAGCCCTGGAGATATTATGTTCTCTTTTGTTGCTTTGATTTTATTATTTCTGATTAAAATTTTCTACAAAATTCAAGGAGGTCTCAATCTAAAATTTATGTAAAAAATAAAATAAAATTCCCTCGTTTAAATTATATTAAGTAGATAATTCCTACTCCATGGACCATGAATCCACTTTAAATTTTGACAATTCCATATTATTATGGTCTAAAGGCACACAATTATCTCAATATTATAAAAATTTAAAAACTTGTCCTTTGAATTTAAATATTCAAATTTATCAACAAGAAAATTCGTTATAATAATACACTTAACCATCAAATTCATATTTCTTCCATTTTTGAAACCCCGTGTCGAATTATCACTTCAAAATTCTTCATATTTCTACGTAGAGGCTTCCAATTTTAATCGATGGATAATTTACTTCATTTTTCACACATACATCATGTGCGTCAACGAGCTATCATTAATTAAAAATTTACTAATTTCCATGTTATGAAACTTAATTGTATTTTACATAATATGAATACATAATTCGATGGTAGTACGTTTTTCATGATTTACCTAATATGAATGCATTAGAAATAAAAAAAATAAAATGAAAAAGAATTATACTAAGTATATATTTGAAACATCATATAAAGAAAAAAAAGTACGATAATTTTATCATATCGATCTTTATATCTTTATTTGTATTTTAGAGATATATCAGAATATTGCATGGATCTAGTTGTCTTATACATTAAAATTTTATATGGATTGAGACTCTCTTCCTATAAATACGGGTTTCTAACCCTTGTTGGAGTACTTTTTTACACGTCTTACCTACGCTCTTAGACACGCCTTACATACGTCTTACATTAGCTTTTACACGTTCTTTTATTTATATGCTCATAAACGCTATTTTATACGTTTTTATGCGCTTTCAATACATCTTTTATACACTTTCTATTAAATTCTATATTATTTGAGCGTCGGAGTAATTTCGTCTTTGGGCAAAGTCATCTCACTTTTTTTAATACACAAAAATATTTCGGGATCATGCGACTCGGTTTATTAAAGAAATTGGTTCGTTGATTATTAGTTCAAAGTAATTTATTTGATGCGAAATTTCTCCAATTTCTATTTACTTTATCTCAAAATTTAATCTATCTCAGTCGATCTTATCGAATTTTAAATATCAATTTATCTCCTAATAAAACACTGTATATCTTTAAAAAAATTAATATATATACACGAATAGCATGCCACCACGTACTCGTATTATTAATTCATCCACATGATCTTTCTGCTGCACTTTATACTTTAGCAATTCCCCCAATCTGTTTTATTTTTTAAACATTAATCGCAGATCATCCATTCCATTATACTTGTAATCTAATTCAATGGACCAATAAAAATCTCATTACAACACAAAATATTCCCCTCCCACACTTCTACTACTACGCACCTCATTATGAGTGTACGTTACTTTCCCCCAAGAATAAATCTTTTTTCAAAATTTTAAAATCACTCGAAACCAAACCAGCTCACATTTCCAACCAATCTTTGAGCCCTAACTAATTTTTCAATCGAAAACTTTGAGGGGGCCATCTGTTTCCTTTCCTTTTCCTACAAATCACGGATCTTTTTCAGCAAGCTCAATCGTGACTGTTCGCCGCTGGCAGAGTTTCAAGATTCCCAGAGCATTTTTCTTGAAAGCTCATTGTTTTTTTTTGAGTGATTTCTTGATATTCAAGGATCGATACCAAAAGGGTACGTACGTAGTCGATCGTTTGGATTCGGAGTTTGAAAAAAGTCGTTAGGTGTCGCGATGTTATGCCGGAGAAGTTCGATGAAAAGCGGCGGAGGATCGGTGCCGGTGCATTTGAATGTGTATGATCTTACCTCTATCAATGGCTATGCTTATTGGCTTGGGCTGGGGGCTTACCATTCTGGTGTTGAAGGTTGGTTCTTTTTTGAGAAAAAATAAAATCTTTGAAACTTTATTATTATTATTTTGTTTGTTTCAAGTTTTGAATTTTGATTGATTGTTCTGGTGGAGTGATGAATCAGATCTACGTTGGAGTTATTCTGCGGAATTATATAAAAGAAAGTCAAGATTTGATTTATTCGTCTGGTGGAGGATCAAGTGTTTTTTGGAATAAATTTTACTTGTTTTATAAAAAAAAATATAGTTTCTTGATTTGAGATATGATTATTATATTATATTTGCATCCGTTGCTTACTTGCTTCCTCGATTCCACTTCACTTTATGCGGATTTGATGCCATTTTGGACGATCACTACTTATGAAATGGACGAATTTAAATTTTTGTATTCGACGAAAAGGACATGTTTTTGAATGATTTGTTTAATTTATTGAAATGGGATTTGTTTTATTTTATTATTTTAAAATGTTGGATTTGTAGTTCATGGATACGAGTATGCATTTGGAGCCCATGAGTATCCCACAACTGGGATATTCGAAGGAGAGCCAAAAAGCTGCGATGGATTCACATTCAGGAAATCTATTCTCATAGGATGGACTGATTTGAGTGAGGGTCAAGTGAGGGGAATCATGGAGAAGCTTGCGGAAAAATACAGGGGAGATGCTTACAACTTGATCACCAAGAATTGCAACCATTTCTGCAACGATGCTTGCATCAAACTCACCGGGAATCCCATCCCGAATTGGATCAATCGCCTCGCCCGAATCGGTAACTATTCGACGGTTTTCGGCTTTCTTTATGTTTGGTTGCAAGGGATGGACTGCTTCTGTTATGCTGGTTTTTCATTCAAGTAATACCACTAGAATTAGACTTGAGTAGCTTAGCCATTAATTTGATGGGCTCCACCAAGAGTTTTTGATTAAAGTGTTAGCTTTTTAGATGACAATTTATGATCATTGATCAAGCGCTCACCTCAAATAAGTCTTTCTTGTCGAGCATCGACTTATGGGTTTGATGTTGTTAACGAGCTACTCATTGGTGACTCAACTCGACTATAGTACCCCGAGTATTTATATATGTATTTTTGGTTTCTTGATATCTTCAACTATGTGCTAAGAAGACTTTATTGTGTGTGTGTGTATATAGGTTTGTTATGCCAATGCATAATTCCGGTAAACTTGAATACAACAAAAGTAAGCCACCACAGAATAGAAGACAAGCAATGTGAAGTTGAGAAAAAGAAACTCAGAAGCCATTCAAATAGGTTCTCGAACTCATCTTCCAATTCATCATCTTCTTCTTCGCGCTCTCCGCCCCTCGCGACGACCATCACCGACAGTTTAAGCAGAAGCCGAAGCCCTTTGCCCCAGTCTTCGCCTTCGAGTAATGAATCTCAGACGAACTAGAGGTTTCGAAATCTTGAAATGGGCTAAGTTTCATTCATTCTTTTATCATATGATGATCCTGTTATTATATGCTAATAGGGTATCAAGTTTTGAGCCTTGCAAATTTGTACATGGATTTCTTCTCTTCTCCCCAGCTTTTGCTTGAGGGATTATTTAACATGGTATTTGTTTTTAACAATTTCTTTTATTATTATTAATATCATTAGTATAATAAATTTAAAATGTACACGAGCTGATCTCTATAATCAGTAGTTTTCTAAATTAACCGTAACATATATATTTTCAAACAAAACTTTGGAAAACATCAAGAATGAAACTAAACACCCTCTATATTATATTATGGGCAAATTATTTTAAACTCCCCACTACCAAACTTCTCTTTAACTTAACTCCCTATCCATCACTTTCTTTATTTTTACTTCTTAGTTGTCCCCATATTTGAATTAAAATATAATTAAAACTAATCCTTTGTACGTGGCTTTGTTATACCTATCGAACCAGTCCCGCACATGCAAGACTATTAGTTACGCAAGGTTTTCAGCCGATATACTCCAGATTAGGGTCCAACATGCTTCCGTATGATGAATTGAATTTAAATACCTCTTTAACCATAATGTCGTCGGGTCATACCTGCCGAATTTTACGAAGTGCTCCTCACACTCTAACCACGCAGTAGCAACAGATGGTTTCTGCACAAGTTCCTTCAACGACACCCAGCACAGCCTTAATTCATTTTCTACCTTAAGGCGTATAGTATATAAATTTAATTATAATATATGAGCATGAAAGAACAAGAGATTTAGAAAATTTATTCAGACATAATATTATTACATAAATCAACTCCTTTGAAGAGGAGAAGACTGTTGGAAAACCGTGTTCAGATCAATTGAATCGATACCCGGTGCAGCGGAAGTTTAAAATTTTATTTTTCTTTGATATGAAACAATTTCATATCATGGGTATCAAAACGTTTAACGATTAAATCACACAAGTAAAATAAATAATAATTAATTAAATATTTTACCTCCAATCTCGAAGCGAGATTATGGACACCAACAGAATTTAATCTGCTCTTCTTGTATATCCCGGGAACCGATGGCGTCACGATCAATCACCGGAATAAGGTCCACGAACAGAAAACAGAAACCCTCTGATTGACTGCACTAGAAATCAATCAGAAGTTTTGCGTAGAGAATAAACAGATATGATCTGTTAATTCAGAATTGTAATTTTTCACAAAAATCACAAGTCTGAATTTTCTCCGGGAGGGACAAGGATTTCGAAAAACCCTTAGAATATTTAGAGTGTAATTTCGAAAATTATAAGACACAAAGTGTTTGATTTTCGAACCCAACACCTCTATTTATAGATAATTTCTAGTTATAATTGTATCAGGACTCTAACTCCTTAAAGCCCACAATCCATAACTTAAGTCCAACAAGCCAAGCCCGTTGTTATAGAAATTAATATAAAATTCATCGTGACTCCGATTGATAAACTGATTTCACCAATGTGCACAGAAACCATTTCTGCATCTTTTAGAGTCAAGATAATTTTTCTGAATCCGAATTCAGTGATTTCCAAAAATGCCCATCACTATGTCATTTTAGGAAATTCCACCCCCTTTAGTTGAGAAATCCAATTTCTCTTTTATTAAATTTAACTCTTTAAATTTAACTATCTCTACGGGGTTTTAGTAATCCATTACTTGTGTAACCCTCAATGGTTCAGGAATACAGCTAGCCGTGGGCTCACAACTCCTTGTGACTCGGAACAACAATTTTCGACTTACCCAACAAATCATGGTAAGAGCGTCTAGCAACATCGCCCCATGATTTCCTAGGTATTACTGATAGTGCCTGCAAGAACCAGTAGATTTTGGTTAGCATACAGTACGGTCCCTTCAACCAAATATCCCGATCGAATCAACAACCATTGGTGCATCGAGAGTCGTTCGAGATTCGATAACTATGCACAACATCTTGGAGATCTATTAGTGACATCGCATGTGTTACTAGGATAACCATTAACCTAAAACACATCATGTACTCTGGCAGAGATTCATCACACTAATATCTCCTCAGATCGCATAGGATATCCACACTCGCAAGTATGTGGTGAATCCTTGACAACAAAGCATTTACTCCTATATGCGTCGTAACTGTACCCAATCCCGACACCTGATGACCCCCATAGAGTCGGTAAACGAGTCAAAGCACAGTACTAGCATATAGAGTCTCAATGATGTTTCAAGTAATAAGGACTAATGGTATAATTTCTAGTTATAATTGTATCAGGACTCTAACTCCTTAAAGCCCACAATCCATAACTTAAGTCCAACAAGCCAAGCCCGTTGTTATAGAAATTAATATAAAATTCATCGTGACTCCGATTGATAAACTGATTTCACCAATGTGCACAGAAACCATTTCTGCATCTTTTAGAGTCAAGATAATTTTTCTGAATCCGAATTCAGTGATTTCCAAAAATGCCCATCACTATGTCATTTTAGGAAATTCCACCCCCTTTAGTTGAGAAATCCAATTTCTCTTTTATTAAATTTAACTCTTTAAATTTAACTATCTCTACGGGGTTTTAGTAATCCATTACTTGTGTAACCCTCAATGGTTCAGGAATACAGCTAGCCGTGGGCTCACAACTCCTTGTGACTCGGAACAACAATTTTCGACTTACCCAACAAATCATGGTAAGAGCGTCTAGCAACATCGCCCCATGATTTCCTAGGTATTACTGATAGTGCCTGCAAGAACCAGTAGATTTTGGTTAGCATACAGTACGGTCCCTTCAACCAAATATCCCGATCGAATCAACAACCATTGGTGCATCGAGAGTCGTTCGAGATTCGATAACTATGCACAACATCTTGGAGATCTATTAGTGACATCGCATGTGTTACTAGGATAACCATTAACCTAAAACACATCATGTACTCTGGCCAGAGATTCATCACACTAATATCTCCTCAGATCGCATAGGATATCCACACTCGCAAGTATGTGGTGAATCCTTGACAACAAAGCATTTACTCCTATATGCGTCGTAACTGTACCCAATCCCGACACCTGATGACCCCCATAGAGTCGGTAAACGAGTCAAAGCACAGTACTAGCATATAGAGTCTCAATGATGTTTCAAGTAATAAGGACTAATGGTGTACAACCAAAAACGCGGACTTTATCCACTCGATAAGTGATAACCACTTGGAAAGTCCGAATAGGGTAGTTCGATCATTCATCATATGAATATCCATTTGCATGCTTCGAACATCTCTATGTTCCCTACCAATGAAACGTGGTACTCTGCATCGCAAATGCTAGTCTCAAACTCGAGTGATCCTTATCCTTATTTTCGGACGGCTCAATCGACTAAGAACTGTTTAGAATATATAGTGACTATAAGATGTGTTTCATGATAGTCATCCCCATGTACTACCACATCTTACATACACTATAGTATATTCAAGGTCTTTATCAAAACAACAATAGTATATCACAATATAACAATATGAAAAAAGATAAAGTCATTGCCATTAATAAAATGTAAATTATATTAAACAAAGATTGTTTACACAAAGAGTCATAAAAGCCCTGAGCCACAATTTGGCTATCCGGGCACCCACTCTTTCAATCTCCCACTTGCCCTAAAGCCAACTAGTCATATTACGTAATCCCATTGCCTCGCGATGTTTGTCAAACAATGGTCCTGGCAAGGGCTTCGTAAGCGGATCAGCGATATTGTCTGCAGAGGCCACTCTCTCGACTGTAATGTCTCCTCTTTCCACGATCTCCCGGATGATGTGGTATTTCCTCAGTATGTGTTTGGATCTTTGATGAGACCTTGGTTCCTTTGCCTGAGCAACGGCACCAGTGTTGTCGCAGTACACCGGGACTGGACCAACAGATTCTGGAATCACACCCAACTCTTGGATGAATTTCCTCATCCAAACCGCCTCTTTAGCAGCAGCTGATGCTGAAATGTATTCTGCCTCAGTGGTGAAATCCGCTGTGGTGTCTTGCTTGGAACTCTTCCAAGAGACAGCACCGCCATTGAGCACGAATACAAATCCAGAGGTTGATTTCGAGTCATCCACGTCACTTTGGAAGCTAGAGTCGGTGTAGCCTTCCAACTTCAATTCTCTTCCACCATAAACCATGAATATATTCTTAGTTCTTCTCAAGTACTTAAGAATATCCTTCACGGCTTTCCAATGCATTTGACCTGGATTGGCTTGATATCTGCTCGTGACGCTCAGAGCATAGGCCACATCCGGTCTAGTAGATATTATCCCATACATGATACTACCTATGGCTGACGCATATGGTATATGTGTCATTTTCTCTATCTCTTCGTCAGTCTTGGGACACATAGACTTGGATAGAGAAACTCCATGACACATAGGTAGATGTCCTCTCTTGGACTCATCCATTGAGAACCTTTTCAATATAGTGTCGATGTTGGTTGCTTGAGTGAGTCCTATCATTCTCTTAGATCTATCTCTATAGATCTGTATCCCTAGAATATAGGATGCCTCACCCAAATCCTTCATCGAGAATCTACCTGATAACCATATCTTTGTTGACTGCAACATCCCTACGTCATTTCCAATGAGTAGGATGTCATCAACATAAAGTACTAAGAATGTTACCGCATCCTTAACTACTTTCTTGTACACGCATGGTTCCTCCGGGTTCTTGATGAAACCAAAATCCTTTATTGTTTCATCAAATTTCTGGTTCCAACTTCTTGATGCTTGTTTTAGACCATAAATTGATCTCTGAAGCTTGCATACCTTATGCTCGCTTCCCATGGAGGTGAATCCTTCAGGCTGCATCATATAGATTTCTTCCTTAATGTTTCCATTAAGAAATGCAGTCTTCATATCCATTTGCCATATCTCATAGTCATACCATGCTGCTATGACAATTAGGATTCTTATGGACTTGAACATTGCGACTGGTGTAAAGGTTTCATCATAGTCAACTCCTTGTCTTTGAGTATAACCTTTTGCAACCAATCGTGCCTTATAGGTCAACACCTTGCCATCAGGCCCAAGTTTTCTTTTGTAAATCCATTTACATCCTATTGGAACAATTCCATCAGGAGGATCTACTAAAGACCAAACTTGGTTTGAATGCATTGAGTCTATTTCCGACTGCATTGCTTCAAGCCATAAATTAGAATCCGTATCAGAAATTGCTTCCTTGAAGTTTCTTGGATCACATCCAATATCGGGTTCACTTTGATCCCTTTCAAGAAGAAGACCATATCTAACAGGAGGCCTAGAAGTCCTCTCGGATCTTCTAGCAATAGGCGTGTCTTGTGATGATTCTTGAGGTGTAGGATCGTTAATTTATATTTCGGGTTCTTCTTGAATTTCTTCGAGTTCCATCATCTTGCCTTTCTTATCCAATAAGAATTCCTTCTCCAAGAAGGTGGCATTCCTTGAAACAAACACCTTTGTTTCAGCAGGATGATAGAAATAATATCCGATTGAATTCTTCGAATACCCCACAAAATAACATAAGATGGATCGACTATCCAACTTATCTCCCACTGTCTGCTTCACGTAAGCAGGATATCCCCAAATCCTCAAGTACGAATACTTAGGAGCTTTGCCATTCCATAACTCGTATGGTGTTTTATCTACTGCTTTAGTGTGAACATTGTTCAACAACAAAACCGCCGTTTCAAGCGCGTAGCCCCAAAACGATGGTGGGAGCTCAGTGAAGCTCATCATGGATTGAACCATGTCCAACAAGGTTCTATTACGACGCTCCAAAACACCATTCAGCTGTGGTGTCATAGGAGGAGTCCACTGAGAGAGAATCTCATTCTCTTTTAGATAGTCCAAAAACTCGGCACTTAAGTATTCTCCACCACGATCCGATCGAAGTGTCTTAATACTTTTGCCTAGTTTGTTTTCTACTTCAGCCTTGAATTCTTTGAACTTTTCAAATGCTTCAGACTTATATTTCATTAAATATAAATACCCATACCTTGAATAATCATCAGTAAAGGTAATGAAGTAGGTGTGGCCAAATTGAGTACCAATTCTAAATGGACCACAAACATCTGTATGGATCAAATCCAACAGATTTTGACTATGCTCAGGTTTCCCCTTGAATGGAGATTTAGTCATTTTTCCTTTCAGGCAGGATTCACAAGTAGGTAGAGAGTTAATATCAGATATATCAAACATGTCCTCTCCCACTAGCTTGTTCATCCTCCTTGAGGAAATATGACCTAGCCTAACATGCCAAAGATTTGCCGGGTTTTGACTATCGTTTTTCTTTTTATTTGTTGTTACCGGTTTATCGACATAATTCATTGAAACGTCTTTTAATTTTAAGTTATATAGATCGTTTTCAAGTTGTCCATTTCCAATCAAACATTCATTCTTGTAAATATTGCAAATCCCATTCACAAAATTGCAAGAATAACCATCTCTATCAAGCATAGAAATAGAAATAATGTTTTTGACCAAATCCGGAACATACAAAACATCTCTCAAAAATAACTTAAAATTGTTTTGCAAAATTAAATAAATGTCTCCTATCGCTTTGGCTTCGACTCTTGAACCATTCCCGAGTCTCATTTGGGTCTCACCCATCCTTAGCTTACGACTTCTTGTCATCACCTGCAAATCATTGCAAATGTGAGATCCACGTCCGGTATCCAATACCCAAGAAGAAGTATTAAGAGAAACATTTATTTCAATGTAAAACATACCCTTTTCAGTTCGCAACTGATCGAGGTATTCCTTGCAGTTACGTTTCCAATGACCGGGCTTCTTGCAGTAATGGCAAACGTTTTCATCCTTCTTCTCATATGAAACCTTGGCCTTCCCCTTCTTATTCGGTACACTCTTCTTGGGCGGGGAAGAATGCTTCTTACCCTTTCCACTTGGCCCCTTCTTCGAGTTAGAAGAGGACCCAACCAAGAGTACCGGTTTATCCTTTTTTAGTGTGGTTTCATATGTGACAAGCATATTGACCATCTCTTCAAGGGTGGCCTCTATCTTGTTCATGTTGAAGTTCACCACAAAACCGTCATACGATGAAGGAAGTGAAAGGAGTAACAAGTCCGAGCTGAGTTCATGCTCCAAAGTCAAGTCGAGTGTTACCAACTTTTCAATGAGCCCAATCATGCGCACCCCATGCTCACGGACAGAAGTCCCCTCTCGCATGCGGCTTGTCATGAGCTCTCTGACAGTGGCATACCTCTCCGACCTTGACTGAGCTCCAAATAGCTCCTTGAGTGCTTTGTAAATGTCAGCAGCATTCACGGCATCCTCAAATCGCCTCTGGAGTTCATCAGACATCGAAGCCTGCATGTAGCATTTGGCCTTGATATCATGGTCCCACCATAAATCAAGTTTGGCCAACACTTCCGGACTTGTATTAGCCGGGGCTTCCTTCGGGGGCGGCTTCTCTAACACGTAGAAAGCCTTTTCCGAAGTGAGAATAATCTTTAACTTACGGAACCATTCCGTATAGTTTGCGCCAGTGAGTTTGTTTTGTTCGAGAATTGCAAATAGTGGATTACGCGAATTCATTGTAACGATATACTGAAAAGGAAACAGACAATAATCAGTGATTGTTTAATTAATTTACTAAGACATAAAATATGGCGAATTTTAATTTTATGAATTACACTCCCACTATTTTAACGATTTCACCACCCTCTAGTGAAAACGGAAAACTTTTTCCTTAGTGAGAACATGGAGTCCAATTGACAAATCATAGTCCCGAATAATATCAGCCAACCATAATTTTCAAAAGGTAGAGCCCAATTACTTCTAAAGTAACCCCCATGTATTTACCTCATGTCCAATAAGGGCCCAATAATATGACGCCGTTTATTGTGACATGTCAAGATGACCCATCAATATTAAGTTGTGATGGACGGTCGCCATATGGATCCCCCAATAATATGAGCCGATCCCATAGGAGTTCCACCCAACTTACAACATTTGTCGATCCAATGTACAGCTTTCCGACGAACGGGCCCCCCCAATAATATGAGCCGGACCATATCCGCGGGTAGCATCTTATACATTGATCGTTGATGGAAGGTAGGAAAATTTAAACTATATTTAAATTCCCTTTTATTAATCTTGATATAAATTTTAAATCATATTTAAAATGAGGGATTTTTAATTTTGAAAATTTGTCTCATCATTCATTTTTATGTATGCTTGCGGGATTCATACAATTTGTTCTAAACATGCATACATCAATAATATCATATATTATTTAAGGATGATCGATCTCATTATCTATTCGACCCGTGGTTGCCAATCACGAGTCTAAGTCAAATCCTAGGTAATATGCAGGTATGCAATGCAATCCTATTACATTGAGCTTCTAATTTACATTTTTTCAGTCTTCATTGTCTGCTGGGCCCACCATTTCTTCAAATATTTGTCTCCCACTAAGTCTAATAAATTTACAATAAATTTCGATAACAAATATGGGATACATTTGTAGGGTGGGAACGGGCCATAAACCAGGCCCATTTTTATTACATATGACAATCATATTGGGCTATAAACCAAGCCCATTAATAAACACCAACAACAATAAGACAAATGTAAATTCCTAACATACACCTACAAAATTGGTTATGGCAATCGATCATCCCATTATCCAATTTTAAATTCAAAATTTAAATAATTGGATAAACATGCCGTGGCATCATAATTTAAAAGATAAAATCATATTTTATCTTATCCATCCATAAGATCACATCTTATCATCAATTGTACCAAAATAATCAATTTTCAAAATTTAATTTAACGGATAAAATATTTAAATTTTCCAAAAATTTAAATTTATCCAAAAATCAATTTTAAAAATTTCGGACTCGAACAATTCGATCCGATGCCTCGTGATCTTATCAAAAACATTTTTCGATCGGATCAAACACTAGAATTTCAAAAATTCAAAATTTTCAAAAATCAATTTTTAATTTTTCCGGGCTGCCCGGGACAATCCCGGGCAGCCCGTGCCCTGACCGGGCGTGGGCTGGGCAGCCCGCCGCTGCCCATTGGGCAGCGCCGTGCGCTGCCCTGCGCAGCGACGATCGCTGCCCTTGGATCGCTGCCCTTTTTTCTTGCCCGTCAGAAAAATAAAATTTTTGATTTTTTTTAAAAATATGTTTTGTTTCAAAAACCCGAGGCCAAAATTTTTTTTGTACAATCGATTAATTTAATCGTTTGATCTGAGCAACCTTGCTCTGATACCACTGTTGGAAAACCGTGTTCAGATCAATTGAATCGATACCCGGTGCAGCGAAAGTTTAAAATTTTATTTTTCTTTGATATGAAACAATTTCATATCATGGGTATCAAAACGTTTAACGATTAAATCACACAAGTAAAATAAATAATAATTAATTAAATATTTTACCTCCAATCTCGAAGCGAGATTATGGACACCAACAGAATTTAATCTGCTCTTTTTGTATATCCCGGGAACCGATGGCGTCACGATCAATCACCGGAATAAGGTCCACGAACAGAAAACAAAAACCCTCTGATTGACTGCACTAGAAATCAATCAGAAGTTTTGCGTAGAGAATAAACAGATATGATCTGTTAATTCAGAATTGTAATTTTTCGCAAAAATCACAAGTCTGAATTTTCTCCGGGAGGGACAAGGATTTCGAAAAACCCTTAGAATATTTAGAGTGTAATTTCGAAAATTATAAGACACAAAGTGTTTGATTTTCGAATCCAACACCTCTATTTATAGATAATTTCTAGTTATAATTGTATCAGGACTCCAACTCCTTAAAGCCCACAATCCATAACTTAAGCCCAACAAGCCAAGCCCGTTGTTATAGAAATTAATATAAAATTCATCGTGACTCCGATTGATAAACTGATTTCACCAATGTGCACAGAAACCATTTCTGCATCTTTTAGAGTCAAGATAATTTTTCTGAATCCGAATTCAGTGATTTCCAAAAATGCCCATCACTATGTCATTTTAGGAAATTCCACTCCCTTTAGTTGAGAAATCCAATTTCTCTTTCATTAAATTTAACTCTTTAAATTCAACTATCTCTACGGGGTTTTAGTAATCCATTACTTGTGTAACCCTCAATGGTTCAGGAATACAGCTAGCCGTGGGCTCACAACTCCTTGTGACTCGGAACAACAATTTCCGACTTACCCAACAAATCATGGTAAGAGCGTCTAGCAACATCGCCCCATGATTCCCTAGGTATTACTGATAGTGCCTGCAAGAACCAGTAGATTTTGGTTAGCGTACAGTACGGTCCCTTCAACCAAATATCCCGATCGAATCAACAACCATTGGTGCATCGAGAGTCGTTCGAGATTCGATAACTATGCACAACATCTTGGAGATCTATTAGTGACATCGCATGTGTTACTAGGATAACCATTAACCTAAAACACATCATGTACTCTGGCCAGAGATTCGTCACACTAATATCTCCTCAGATCGCATAGGATATCCACACTCGCAAGTATGTGGTGAATCCTTGACAACAAAGCATTGACTCCTATATGCGTCGTAACTGTACCCAATCCCGACACCTGATGACCCCCATAGAGTCGGTAAACGAGTCAAAGCACAGTACTAGCATATAGAGTCTCAACGATGTTTCAAGTAATAAGGACTAATGGTGTACAACCAAAAACGCGGACTTTATCCACTCGATAAGTGATAACCACTTGGAAAGTTCGAATAGGGTAGTTCGATCATTCATCATATGAATATCCATTTGCATGCTTCGAACATCTCTATGTTCCCTACCAATGAAACGTGGTACTTTGCATCGCAAATGCTAGTCTCAAACTCGAGCGATCCTTATCCTTATTTTCGGACGGCTCAATCGACTAGGAACTGTTTAGAATATATAGTGACTATAAGATGTGTTTCATGATAGTCATCCCCATGTACTACCACATCTTACATACACTATAGTATATTCAAGGTCTTTATCAAAACAACAATAGTATGTCACAATATAACAATATGAAGAAAGATAAAGTCATTGCCATTAATAAAATGTAAATTATATTAAACAAAGATTGTTTCTACAAAGAGTCATAAAAGCCCTTAGCCACAAGTTGGCTATCCGGGCACCCACTCTTTCAAAGACAACTTGTTTAGCTACTCATAGTAGTCTTGTTCTTGAAATACATAAGAAAATTTAATACAATAGAAAGAGAAATATTACAACAATTTATTTGTAAAAAAACTGAAGGGAATTATCGATGTCTTCAGCTTCCTTGAACGCTTGTATTTATAGCTGATGTTCCACTCGTTTCACCGAGAAACTTCATGGAATCTTACAGCTGTCTTATATTTCTTTAAGTTATTATTGATGACATCTTTTACTAGTGAAGGAGGCATATCTTTTATTTTTTATGCCATTATTGATGGCATCTTTTACTAGTGGAGGAATCACATGTCTGCCACTTTCTTTTGACTTTATTCTCCTCACATGTCTGCTTTATTGTTGTCGGGGCATCTTTTGCTTCTGAAGTAAGCCCCTATGAAAACGCATCTTCAGTGGTCCTTGTCCATCTTTACTTGTCTCTAAAAAATCCTTTCGATCCGTTCGGAGTCTAAAGGTTTTTCCAAATTCTGGCTCCTTCTGATTTGGGCATTCTGGACAGATATTCTCTGACCATCGTCCAATATGAGCCATATTACACAATTTTCGGCGAGTTTCTTTACTCTCCGACAGCTTGTTGTTCCACAAAAGATTTCTCTTCTTTTCAAAGAGTTCTTCCGCAAAGGCTGTAGTTTTTCCTGTCATTGTGTTTAACAGGAACAATCCATTCACATAATTCTGATAAAATTTAAATGGAAACTTGACTTTGTCCATCTCAGTAAAACAGACCCAAATACCCCATGCCCTCCTGGTTGAGATCTCATTTTCCCCGAAAGTGGACACTAAGGGTATTTCTTCAGTTTTAGGATCCTTGATAAATTTATAACTATTTATATCAGGTCTCCTTAGCTTGATGAAATGAAAGGGTTCGTATGATCCTTTCATTGTTGGTTCTGGAGCTGCACTAAAAAAATATAACTCAAGCACATCTCCTCTGGACAAATGGTCGTTATTTGCCCATGTTTCTTGGACTGCTTCCTGAATCCATTTCGGTAACTGTGATATCTCCGGAAAGCTTAATGACGTTGTATAAACTGAGGTTAAGGCTCCAAATTCATACCAGAGCTTTACATCCTTAGGATTGACATTGTTTTTTAGCCAAACCCTTGGATATATCTCTGCCACATCAACCCTACAAGTGTTAGGGTTAATTTCACTTCTTGTACTTAATTTCTCTCACCTTTGTTGATAAACCTGAAATAGAGAAATAATAGCTGGGTTAGTATCGATCTTAGATTTGCCCTTGCCAGTGTTGAGTCTAAGATTGATCTCTTCCTCTTTTACCCCAGACTCTTCCTCTTTTACCCCAGAGGCGGAGGGTTGACTTGATGAAGAATCCTTATCAATTGTTGCTTCATCTAGATCATCAAAAGCTGATGATAGATTAGCACTTGTTTCTTGAGTTTTATCTTCCTCAACATCTTGTTTCCCAACCGGTGGTTGTATTTCTTGTTTTTGTAAAACCAATGGTTTTATCATATCTTGTTTATGAGAAACCAATGGTTTCTCTAATACCTTCACAATTGGCCCTTGAATAGCAGCTCATAGTTGTGTTTGAGCTTGCATACATCATGTAATTCGATTAGATATTTTGATCCGATCAGCTTGTTGTAACCTGCCGGCCATTTCAGCATTAATGGCTAACTGGTTGAACTCGGTTTGAAGCAACCCAATGTATTCCCTGAGATGCCTCTGTATTTTCATGATGGAATCCACGTCACTGCCTTCCACCTCTTGTTAAGAAATCTGCAAGAATATTTTCATGAGATTTAATAATAACAATATCAAAAATATAATTTTGACATAATGCTTGCCATCTTAATAACCTAGCTTTCTCAGGTTTAGATTCAATTTTATTTCTTACAAAATCTTTTACCTGGGTGTTATCAACCTTCAGAGTGAATTTTTTAGCAAGTAAAAATAATGGTCATTTTTCAAAAGCCATTTTAACTGCATAAAATTCCTTTTCGTTGATATGCCATCTGATGGCCTCTGATTCTGAAAAAAGACAGCTACAGTATCTGCATGGTATTTCCCCATCTGGAGTGATCTTGATAAGGACTGCTGTCCACCAATCGTCACTGGTATCCGTAAATAATACCAGATCATCTTCATCTATGGGTATAGCCATTTTTGGGAGATTCTTACATATCTCTTTTAATTGGTTTATCCCTTTAGTATGGTCATCGGTCCATATAAACCTAGCATCCTTTTTTAACAAAGGACTGAACACCTTTCTGTAAATTGCTAGGTTGTTAATGAACATCCCTGCAAAATTAACTACTCAAAGAAAACTCTGGAGATGTTTTACGTCTTTGAGTTTATCTGAAAAATTCTTTACCTTTTTCACAATATGGGGTTGCAGAATTATTCCAGTTTCATCAATCTCAATACCAAGGAATTCAATTTTCCTTGTTGCTATGAATGTTTTCTTTTCAGATAAGACCAGTCATTCTTGTTTACAAATTTTAGAGAAAATCTCTAAGTGTTTAACGTGTTCGTCTATGTTTTTTGATGCTATAAGAATATCATCAATATAAACAAACATAAAGTTAAAATAATCTTTAAAAAGTTTATCCATCTTTCTTTGAAATATCTGGGGTGCATTAGCCAATCCCATAGGCATAACTTCCCAAATATAGTGTCCTTGTGGAGTAGAGAAGGCTGTGAATTTCTTACTGTCATCTTCCATTCGAATCTGGTAAAATCCAGACTTACAATCAAATTTTGAGAACACTCTAGGATTTCGTACACAGCTAATTAGATATTCTCTACTCGGTATGAAGTATCCATCAAACTCCAGGATTTTATTAATACCTTGGTAGTTAATAACTAGTCTTTTTATTTCACCATGATTTCTAACCAGAAAACCTGGGCTGCTATATGGTGAAACTCCTTCTTTGATTAAACCAAGGTCCAAATGTTCCTTGATAATCATTCTCATATCCCTTTGATCTGTTATATTCATCGGGATAGGCTTATATCTGACGAATTCATACTCTTTGCCTTCCTTTAGAGTAAGACTGGCTTTGAATTGATTTCTATCCCACCATGCCAAAGGTTGCTCGTTGTGACTTTCTTTGAGCCTCTTTTTGACATCTTCAAGGGATACTTTATTCTCTAACTCTATATCTCTGTGATTTAGAGTTACCTTGAGAAGCTCCATATCCTCTATTTGGAGTTTTTGTTCTGTTGTTATTTTCAACATGGTTTCTCCAAACCTTCTTGGATCTTTCCTTTTTGGGTGAAAAAGTTGTCCTTTATCACCACGCTGGCTGCGAAATATTATCGGCAATTGTCGATAAAAAGCAACCTTGAGTCTTTGAACGATAATTTTATGATCACAAATTGTAGTGAACATAAGTCTTCTTGACTCATTGTCTTGTGTGTATTTCTTAAACATTTGTAAGAAGTTATTTCTTAACAGGATATCAGCTCATGTATCATGAAAATAGATTGGTGGTGTTTTTACCTTGTACCAAGGTGTTTGACCTGCACCTCCCATAAGGATCTCTGCTTGTTTTATTCATTTGCAAAGAATTAAAATTCTTCGAGAGAAATCTCGTCCAGCAATTTTTGGCAATTCTTCTTCACATTCTTCAGAGAAGACTCCTCTTTTTGCTGTACAAATTCCTGCTCCCGAGTCAATATAAGCTGCAAAATACTCAGCCTTATATTGTTCATATAACATCCCTATCGTTATGTATATAGAGAAAGGACTTGTTGTCATTTTTTTAAGGGATTACTGAATGGCCCCGCCATTTTTAACAGATTGTGTTGTAACTCAGTAATCCGATTAAGACTATTTACCTTTATTTTTCCTAAGGCCTCAGAAGGTAGAGTATGGTTACTCATTTCTACTTTATCAATGCGTTCTAGTAAATCATGTTTATGACTTACTAATTTCAATTGTTGCTTCTTCCTCTGTTTGTGAACAGAGTTCTCGAATCTGATTAAGAGATTGTCCCTTATCCAATTCTATTGGTTTTTCATTTCGTTGAATTCTTATTGAATCCTCCAAGTCTTTTCCTTTGCCATGAACTCTATTCCTTTTTCAAGGCGTTTCCATGGTTTATGGTCCTCCAGGAATTCTAAACCAAGAATGAGTTGATCCATTTATTTTCCTGGAATTCCCCAGATTTGAACTTCCAATTCTCCAATATTTATCACTCTTTGGTAAGTTCCTTTTTCCTGTTGTTCCAAATAGTAAATCGAGTTACAAGGGAACAAGTTTCGACGACTTGTAATTTCGAATACTATTTTCACTTCTTTCCATCCTTCTGGAGATCTAATTTTTCCTATTATAGAAAACTCTTTTTCTTCTGGTGGAATTTCTTGAATAGGAGATTTGTCCCATCTCCTGCTTGTCATTCTGTCTCCTTGGAAAGATAACATTCGGGGTTCTATTTTAAGGTCACTGTATAGAACCGGTCTGTCTTAAATTTGAATGTCTGTCTCCTGAATTAAAGAAAACTCGATTATTTCCGGGTATATTGCTTGAGCAACTTTTTCAAAGATCTCTGGAATTTCAATGAACTCATTTCTAATAAATAATTCAGAACGGTGAGTATTAGAAAGAGCATATAAAATTTGACACGTAATAGAATATGGCCTATTACCTTCCTTCATTAGTATTTTTTTCTTGAAGTTTTGATGCAAAGTCAAGGCTCGACTAAAATCTCTATCAGCTAAATTGTAGGCTATCCTTGGATAAATAACTCCCACAATTTTTCCTGCACACAAATTTCCCGAGATAGTTCCTAGAACCGCATCTTGTATATTCCCCATTCTTTTATCGCATACTACGATATCTATAGGTGAATCTATTTTCTCTTTAAAAGTAGCTTTGATCATAATCTGGATTGCTCCAATATGAATCCAAGACATTGTCTTTGCTACTTCTGCTTTTATTTTTTTAATTCTTCTTGAATTTCTTCAAAGGGAATTAACTGCATTTCAATTTGATTACTGGTTAATTCCATAGGGATCGCCATTTTCCTTCTGGATACCTTATAAATCAAATTATGTCTTCTTTGTCTTAGCCCTAGGTTTCCTAAGACTCTTTCAATTTGTCCTGCCGAAAATCCTTGGTACTTCTGTAATGTTGGATTTTCTCTCATAATCCTTTGGACCATATTATGAGATATCGTGGTTTGGCTAAAGAACCCAGCCAAACTTTCATGTGTTTCATGGCGAAACACTTCCTCTTTACTCTGATTCTGATTCATCCTCAGAAACTTCTCGACTAAACAATATCTCTTCTTCGTATATGCTTTCATCTGAAGGGATATCCTCAAATTGATATACTTGGACTAGATCTTGAAAAAAGACCGCATCATCCATATCTGGTGTTGCTTCAAAGAGTTTAACTCTTTTTTTCTCGTTTTCCGGACAATTTGTAGATATATGTCCTCTTGCTCCACATGTCCAGTAGTTGCAATCCTTGAAACTTTCACTTGCTCTTGTATGAGTTCTTCTGAAAGTTCTTCTTGATGGTGTTCTTCCCCTACTTTGTGATGAGCCTGTTGCTGGGGATGTTCTTGTAGTTCCACTTCTTCTACCTGATCTATAGGATCTGGCCTTTTGTTTGGACCAAAATGTTCTTGGTTTCCAAGAACTTTTCATTCTTTTATTATAGGGATTATTTCTGAATTTCTTCCTTTTAAATCCCTGTGATCTGTTTCCAATGATCGTTGGAAGATCATTTCCTCTACAACACAAAGGTGTACGCTTATCTATACCCCTTATTTTCTTGTAGTTCTTCTGTAATGCTGCCATATGACACCATTCTGCTAATTTTCCTTTCAAAAAGGAGGCACGTCTTGCCAATGTATCAAGATTACCTGGAACAAATTCTTTAATCAACATTTCTCTCCAGGAACTTGGCATTTTTGCGAAAAATAGCTGAATAGCTATATTTTTCTCGACTCCCGAATTCCATCTGTATTTAGTGAATAACATAATGTATTCATCAACTAAACATATATCATGTAACTCGAGGCTATAAAAAGCTTGAGTATATCTTCTCTTTTTCTCTGTATCTTGATTATTGAAATAGTCTATCCCTATGAATTGTGCTTTAAATAGGGTGGTCATTCTTCCTCCAATCTCGCTGAGGGATTCTCCTGCCAAGATTGATTCCTTAGTTTCTGGCATAGTCATCTCTCATGCGATCTTAACAGATCCCATTAGACTCATTTCTATAAGTTTAATGAATCCTTCTTTATTGAGATTTAATGTCCCTGCTGCTATTCTCATAGCTGACGTCCAATCATCTATAAGATCTTCTCTGTTTTTGAAGTCCAAAACATCAAGGTTTAACATAACCCCGTAAGGATGTATTGGATCTAAAATAGTTTTTCCGTAAGGAGTTTGATGGAGTGAGATTTTACTCCTTTTTGATCTGGTTTCTGCTGGATGTGAATTTTTCTCCAACCTGAAACTCACTATGCGGTACTTCTGTTTTAACCACATATTTTGGGGGATTTTCTATGGGTTGTTCACCCTCAGGGGGTTTCATTTTTAGATCTACTACTTTGAGATTCGCAAAAGAATCCGCAAGATCTTGTAGATCCTCGAGATTTAATCTTTCTAAAGTAGTCATCAGATAGTGTTTTTCTCTGATACTGCTTTTATAAGATTAATCATCATTTCATCATCGGTTAAAGGTTTTTGGACCATTTTGGTTTTACCTTTCTGATGTAACAAAGGTTCGGTACCAAATGAGAGTGGTAACCTTCCTCCTGTATTTCCTTTTCTAGAACCCGAAGTGTATTCTAGATTTATGATTTTATTTTGAAGATCATTTAGAGTTCCAAGAATTTTTTCAATTTGCCGAGGTATTTCATACAGCTGATTGCTGTAATATTGTACCGTCTTTTGAATTTCTCTAAGATCTACGGAGAGTTTAGAGGAATCTGGGTAATCTCTAAAAATTGAGAGTTAGAAATTATTTTTTCTTTATCTCTTCAAAATTAAGAGCATTAATCACAACCTGTTGTAAGTAATCTATTGTGAATAGATTAACTTGTTTATAGGATTTCATATGAATAAAATCCTCTTGATTCAAACTTTCGTTTGAAGTCATCTTTTGTAAAAATCTTCTTCTCAACATAGAAAAGCATGAATTAACGAATAATATTATGTCCGAATAATTAACCTAAGGCTCTGATATCATTTTTGCGGATAAATCTTTGTACCGTGATTAAGCACAAAATCTTCAAATTTTAGCATAAAGTCTTTAGATTTTATGCATAAAAAAGCATAAATCCAGTACAAGAATTTAAACAATTAAATATTCAAGTTTGGTGGTCCTAGGGAGCTATTGCAAAGAATCTTATGGGTAGAGAGCTAGAGCAAAGTTAAGTTTGAGTTTGGGAATTTATCACCAATTTGCTCATATATATTATTATATATTTGTAAAATATGCAATTATAGTGCATAAAATTACAATTATTTCCATTAAAATAACGACAAGCATGCTTCGCCTCGGACTAAAACAGTAACAATGACCAAATAAGATTGCAAGATAAAAACAACTTGACATTGAGCCGACAGGTTTTATCAAATTTCCCAAAAGGAGATCTTATTCCACGACATGGTGTCTATATATAACTTGGCAGCCTAATAGATAAAAACTTCTTCTTGTTGTTATAGTACGTCTTTTAATTCAATATAACTATAATATTACCTTATTTATTATATGAATCCAACTCACTATAAAATTTTTTCAAAACTCCAAAAATACAAAACGTATGCATCGAAATAATAATACATGAAAAACTTGAGATGTAGAGTCTATCGACTTGTTATAAGTTCTTGAAATCAAACCATGTGAATTGTTTTTAAAAACAATATCAAGTACCTAAAAACAATCATAACGCAAAGTTGATCATATGCTTTTCCCTTAATTACGATACCTTTTCTTGATTTTACACAGAATAGATTCATTTTGTCTACGGACTTCTCCTTTGAAAAGAAAAAGGTGTTTGCATATTTAAAACCACTTACCTCTCCCTCAATCATATCAACACATTCACCAATCCATCACCAAATCTCATCTTTAAATTGTCTTTTCAGTTTCGTTTCTTCTTTTACATTTTGACTGAAAAGATACCCTTGCATCATCATCAATAATTATACTAAAGTAGTATTTGTAAATGGTTTTTTTTTCGAAATAATTATGAAATTTTCTTTATATGTATATATTATACTAAATATGTCATTAATTATACAATACAAAATCTAAATATATCAAAAAACCAAACATTAACATATTGTATGAGGGGGATATTATAGGATGTGAGTGTCTACCCCCGAAAAAGAGAGTTTCTCCAAGATGCCACAAAGGGTGAGTTTTACCCGATGATCTATCCGACGTTCAACGGTTCGGGGTTCATACATTTTGTGATAGTCTCACGTCAATCCAAAGCTCATGACTATAGTCTATAGATGTAGCATAGAATCGATCCTTCTGCTCGAATATATGATGATATTGACATATATATTCTGAGTATGCAATCTCGATGTAACTTCAAAAGAGGAAGCAACAATAGGAACTTTGACAAGATATGAAGCATTGGTGAAATACATTAACTTAAAATAATTTTATAGATACAAGTGGAGAATGTCCTTCAATATGAAAGTACTTTATGTTTATAATTAATGACATAGTGAAAAGGAAGAAATAGCAAATTAAATAACTGAATAAATGAAGGTGCCTCTAAACATGTCCATAAAAAATTCCAGTCATTTTAATCGTTCTTACCACGGTGAACACCATAATGCTGTAACATGTATGTATCAAAAGGATAGAATCTTGATTGCGAGTGTGGCCACAGGAAACAGACTCGACCTCGACTCAGCTAAGATTGGATCTCATCCACTCAACAAAATTGTCCAGGATCAACGGCCATGCGAGTTCTGGATCATAATTGTCAAGATCTGGGAAGCTGATCTGTTAAAAGATATCAATGATAAGTGTTTATACAACAGTGAAGTTTCTAACACAGACGAGATACGGCTACAACGGGCAAAGGGGATAACTGGAATTGATCATACAAGGAGGAAGATAAAAATTGAAGGGGGTCAATTAAAGTTTTATTATCTGTATAAAGAGATTATATATTTGCTATCCTATTAAGGAGAAGCACAATTA
Source organism: Henckelia pumila (assembly GCF_033568475.1). Taxonomy (NCBI): domain Eukaryota; kingdom Viridiplantae; phylum Streptophyta; class Magnoliopsida; order Lamiales; family Gesneriaceae; genus Henckelia; species Henckelia pumila. Next base: position 148,490,828 of record NC_133123.1, on the reverse strand, counting down.
CCTCATTGCAAAACCGATAGAATCCCATCCACTGATCCATGTTGATAACCTTGTAATCAATTTGTATCTGCAATCAACCATAAGCAGGCTTATAGAATAAGCATCTCTTGTATGTGTTATAATAGCAATCACACACACGATGTATTGTCTTCTGCGTTTTTATTTAAGAAAAAACCCATACACTGCCAAATGTTTATAATGCTTATGTTTTGTTTACTCCCAGCAGGGCTAATAAATTTATGAATTGTTCAATCAAAAGCACAAAACATCAAAGCTCTAACCTTTAGATATTGAATGAGAGCATCGACTTGAGGTGGAAAATGTGATCCTAGGACAAGATCCAACAGGACACAAATACTTTCGATGTCAATGCTTTTCTGCTTCTCCTCTGGAAGGACATAGAATGCAAACTAATAAGGGGAAGAAACAAAAACTAAAGATTCTAAAAGAATTAGAGCTATGAATTAAAGTCCATGTAAACCTACCAGTCAAGCAATATCTAAAAGCAAAGGAGTAGAAATCCGCAAAGTTCACTGGCCGTCTAACCTTTTGACAAGGAAAACACAAAATTTCTCAGTTCCAGATACGAGTAGGCAATTCAAACATCAGATCAGCCCCAGCTTCAAAATCCACACGAGCACTCAAATGTTCACTTAACATGCTGGAAGTTCCAAAAACTAAGAGATCATACCTCTCTATCAAGATCCAGTAGCGCCTTCTTCAATTTAATTGTTGTGTCAGCTCTCAATGCTTTAAGGCCTCTTCGCCACTCATCCTAGAGAAGATGTTCCATGGGAAGACATTTTCAAGTAGGTAAATTTTTTGAAAAAGATGACATGTTCGCATGAGAAACATACAGAGGTAACACTGGTTACAAGAAAAGAAATACATTTTTTCATGAGTCCAAAGACTCCAAACAACTTCAAAAACTTCCATCTTCGCCTACCCCAACCATATGTTTACACAAAAAAACTGACAGACGAAAATGACAAAAAACAACTAAACAGCAGTTTAAAAAACAGTGACCCTGAACCCCAAATATAATTTATTTCATCCCAAAGTAACTACTGAATAATTTGAAAGTTGAAATATCCTCAGATTATGTAACTAATTAGAGCAATTATTTCCTGTATAAAGGATACTTAAAGTAAATATGCATTCGTACCAAGGTGAAGTATCCTTGTTTCTCCGCTTGCATTTTCCTATGACCATGAGCACAATAGTCGATTTAAAGTACAGGGGATGGCAACATTGGACAGAAGAATAAGATAATGGAACTCACCATGCAAGCATCAAAATTCGTACATCCGTATGATCAACTTCCAAATCTGAGCAGAGTGACTCAATTCCCTCAGGACTACGCATTGAAATTCAACAAAGTAGAGCAACTTTCAAGTACATTATAAAAACTCAAAAACAAGAGTAAAAAGAAAAAGAAAAAGAAAAAATTGCTCGGTGATTCAAACATAACGAATCTTAACACATCAAGTGATTGCAGCAAACATATCACATCAAAGTAAAAGAAAGAAAAATTCCTCGATATAAACTTCTCTCCAGATAAATAAGAATAGTAGAGCTTATAAAGCCAAGTATAAGATTTTATCATAACTAAAAGGATGCTTACTCAATCAAACCAGAAGAATTGCTGGCATATGAGTAGAATAGATGATCAATTCGCTCCAGCTCTTTAGTCGCCGCCTTACCAGAAGCTGGGGGACAAAGGCATTCTATTCAGTTAAGCACTATAAAAACACTCTTAAAGAAAACGCAAAAAATAGGATGCAGGTACGTATGTTTTAAATGTAATATTGGTCGAGAATAAAACTAATTTATCAACACAACAAAACTTGATACAGAGCAATTATTACTTGTTGCATCATAAACTTACTAAAACTCTGGATAGTAAATTATGAGAAACTCAAACAGATCATACTACCAACCAATTTATTAAACAGTTTCTTGGATTCACCATCCACCGTATAGACACGGGTCATCGGGCTGTGGGCATGACTGAATAACGTGCATTACCTAGTAGCACATTGACCACGACAGTTATAACAAAGTGGTGAAAATGATTTTTTTTGGGTCTATTAACTTGTCCAATTTTATGTTTTGGTCCGTTAAGTTTTCAAAGTACGGTTTTGGTATATTAATTTCTAATTTTCGTCTATTTTGGTCCAATTACCACTCATCAACTGGACCAAAATAGCAAAAAAAATTAAAACTTGGTGTACAAAAACAAAACTTTGAAAACTGAGTCGATCAAAATCCAAAATTGAACCGTTAGTGGAACCAAAAAAACTCATTTTCTCTGACAAAGTGCGTGTGGTGTGTGTGTGTGTCAATCAAATTATTTTTGGTAAACGAAATCATACAAGCACCTCAAATTAAATAATCCAGTTCCCAAATAAAAATCTCAGAAAATCTAAGGTTGACAAATAACATCGTATTCAACCTGAAAAAACCCACAAATAAAAAAGAACTAGGACACTCAAATAGGTATGGACTGATATCCACAGAAACACTACATCCAAATTACGAACTATCTACAGCTTTCCTCCCCAGTTCCAAAGAATAAAATCCACTCCATCTGATGTTCCTAGCTAACCAGCTCAACCTTCACTCAATCAACAAAAGCAACACAAACTGAACATGGGTCAAGTAAATTCATCAAAACCAATAACAAAGATCGTAAATTTGACTGCATCAACAACGATCGAGCAATAATTAAGCCTCATAACGTCAAAAACCTCAAAAAGCAATTTCAATTCAGACAGATGACCCACCGGCGCGAAGCATGTCAGATGAATTGGCGGAGGGTGAGATTTCGGTGGCTTTTCTGGAAGAATTGCGAGGCATCTTCTGCTATAAGAATCTAGCAATGAATCCTTTCCTCCCCGGGAAGAAAAGGAGAGAGGGTTTTCGTTGAACAGCAAGAATTACAGTAAATAGGATGCGTAATTGAGTAGGCGTGTTTCGCGCGTACGATAGCGGGGCGTGCGCTCAAACGAGAATAGGATGCCCACTTTTAAAAGAACACGCACGTGCGAAATTCCTCGGTCGACCATTCGAATCATTTAACTCGATCCAACTATTTGAATGTTAGATAAAAAGATTTGGATCTAACGAATATTTGAACGAATGATTTAAAATAACTTGATCTGTTATTTAAATGTTAGATAAAATAATTTGGATCTAACGAGTATTTGAATGAATAATTTAAAGTGACTCTAAATTATAGAGTGAAAAAATCGGGATAATTCTCAAATATATCCTTATAGTTTTTCTATGTTTTCAATTATATCCCTCTAGTTTACCATGTGCAATTTTATCCCTCATGTTTTAACTTTTATCTCAATGTTATCCTACATGTTATCACACGTTAATTGTTAACGACAGATACACGGGAGATTCACGTGTCATCTTTATTTGCCCCAAAAAATAGAATCTCCTTCCACAATCCCTAAATTCATCGATATCTCATGTCCATTCTCACACAAAGTACTCGACCACTCTAAGTGACGATTTCCACTTGGATTCACCACTCAACTTTGAATCTCTACTGTAATTTATTTTTTCACGATTGTTATTGAAATACATACAACCCAAAATTAAATATAATGTTAGTTCCACTATCCGACCAACAAAAGTTATTGTTTTTTCTTTTCATACATATTATTTAGAAAAAAAATGATGGGTTGTAGTTCTGTTTTCTTGCAAGTATTTTGGCCAATTTGTAAAAGTAAGAAATCAAATCAACGAACGTGTTTAATAAACTGTAGTGTGTAAATGTATGAATATATTGGTCAAGGAGATTAGAGATAATTAATTAATGTTTATTATCCCCTCCAAATAATTCTCTAAAATCAATGCACAGATCAAATATTATGGATTCCAATTTGTAGACAATTTTATACTAGTTTTAAACTCAAGAGATATGTTAAGACCAATTTAGACCATATGGTAAATATACAATTTATTTGAATGAATAATCAAATGGTTAACAATATCTATTATATCTTTGTAGGACAATCTAAAAAAATTAGGACTTGAGCTGTGATGGCTAGACGAAGTAGATGCTTCCTGCAGTTCACCTCAAATTATGGTATTGTATCTTTTGTCTTTTGATATCTTCATTCTATGAAGTATATTATATTTATTATTGTAAAATTAAGCTTATTTAATTATTTCTTAGATTCTTAAATTTTACTCCTAAATTAAGCTTATTATATATTTATTTTTGTGTTAGACATTTACATAGTAACATGAAAAACGATGGTTTCAGAGGTGTGGCTGTGAAAAATGCACTTTGGGAAGCAGCCAAAACAACAACAATTGCAGAGTTTCGTCAAAGCATGGACAAGTTGAAAAATATTGATGAGAGGGCGTATGAGTGGTTGGCGAAGAAACCCGTTGAACATTGGTCTAGGTCACATTTTACCACAACGCCCAAGTGTGATGTACTTTTGAATAACATGTGTGAGTGCTTTAATAGTTTGATACTTGATGCCAGATAAAAGCCAATAATCTCGATGTTTGAAGCTATAAGAAATTTGTTGATGGTGCGATTTCAGCTTAATAGGGAGAAGGCTGAGAAATGGGACGGAAAAGTTTGCCCAAAAATTAAAAAAACAAATGGCGAAGATTTGTATGGATGCAGCAACACATAGTCCGATGCAAGCTGATCACACGCAATTTCAGATTAATGGACCTTTTGGTCAACACACTGTCGACTTGGGTAAGAAATCTTGTAGTTGCAGAAAGTGGGACTTGACTGGCATCCCTTGCCAACATGCGGTATGTGCCATTTGGTTTAAATATCAAGATCCACAAGATTATGTTCATCCTTACTACAGGATCGAGGCATACAAGAGATGCTACGAAAAATCTATTTTGCCCATTACTGGTGCTAATCTATGGCCTGAATGTGAATTGCCACCTCTATTACCACCGGTGTATAAAGAAAAAATGGGCAGACCTGCGAAATTGAGAAGAAGGGAAAGAGACGAACCACCTAGTTCCAGCGGAACACATTTGCGTGGAGTTAAAAGAAACAACAAGTGCAAGAAATGCGGAGGCAATGGCCACAACCAGAGGACATGCAAAGAACCCACAAATACTGTGCATGAACCAACAACACAACAAAGCCAATCAACACATGTTGTTGCTTCAGAACCAATCAGAAGAAAAAAATTACAGGTACATATGTCACATAAAAATATTAGAACTTAACTATATTTCCACTTGTCTACTACTCATATCAATTAATTTTGCTCCGTACAGGTGAGAAAGCCAACCTCGCGGGCTGGTTACAGGTGAGAAAGCCAACCTCGCGGGCTGGTTTGAAAACTGGAGATGAAATTAGCTCCACACTATATCGTCGCTAAATATAAGTTGATAACATTTACTCATATTTTCTTTTTTTGCATTGAAAAATGACATATGACATATTATTGATTTTATTTCAGGTTAACAATGCTACAAATATCTTAAATCCAGTGTTCGTGAGACGAGGGAAAAACTTTGTGACCGTTTCCAAACTCAAAGACTGCGTAGGTAAGAAAAAAAAAGAAGAGTCAATCGATTCCACTCTCAAGTACCCATCTAGATGCGAGAGAGAGTTCAAAAATTAAATCGGCATCAAGAAAATGTGTTGGATCAACTTCAGCAGCCTCTATAAGCAAGACTTGAATTGGCCTTATCGCTACTGTTTTTTTTGGTACTACACTAGAAGTTATATATTTTGGTTTTGATGGTGTTTTATGATGATACATGCCTCAAACACAGTAATGTTTTAACTATTGTTTTGTTATCAGTAGAATTCAAACTTTTTTGAAATGTGACTACTGGAGCATGTATTTTTGTTTACTACTGGAGCATGTATTTGGTGGTGTTTTATTCTATTTCTCATTTCTTGTTTAGTTATTTTACATTCTATTTTGTGAGTCCGTTTGGCCTATCGCTGATATTGGTAGTTTGAGATAAAACCACGTACTGGAATCGTTGATCCAGTAAAGAGTTATTGGTGTTTCCATGTTTCCAACTGAAGATGAAATTGCCAATTTTCAGTTGGCTTGTATGCTCCATAAATGGATGGAGAAGAACACGAGAAGGTTATTTTAACGAGAAGTGGAAGAGCAAAAACGTATAGATATCTCTCTAGTTTTTTCGTTATCTTTATAATACTCGAGCCGAAGGCGAGATATAAAAGGCCGAAAGCCAAAAATCGAGTCCAAAAAGGTTTATCTGAAGCTGTCGGTGAAGAAAGGAGCTGCAGCGGCGAGAAAAAGCCGGCGAAGAAGATGATGAAGATTAGTCCATATTATCTCACGATGAAGTTTGTGGGTTAGAAATTATGCCATAAACAATTCCCTCTGAGCTGTTATGTATAAATAATCCTTTTTGGTAGAAAAAAAAATGAATTTTAGTTAACTCAAATTGAAAGGTCAGAAGGGATTGTTTATTTTGTACTTCATTGTTTTCTTGTTTCAATAAATTTCAGTAAATATTAATGGGGTTATTTTAATAGGAAGTGGAAGAGCAAAAACTCCAAAAACTCAAAACTTGGATAAATAATAGGACAAAATCGGTGTCTGCGTATAAATTGATAAATGACAGAAAATATCATTGACACAAATGGATAATGGTAATTTAAATAAACTTGATACAATAACTTAGAAATACAGTAACATGAACTTTGAAAAACTTGATACAAGAACTTAAAAATACATCATGAGCCAAACTTTGAAAAACCACATCATCTTGATATTTGTCTGGGTTTCGTCCCACGAAAACATGTCTTCTCCTACAATACAACAAAAATTGCACAAACAAAAACATATCAATATCAATAACTATTTATATTTTGAAATTACAACAGCAAACTTAAATCAAATTGCTCACCATCATTGTCTCGGAAATAACTATCATGACTGTCTCGACGAACTATTTCAAAGCCTAGCGGTGAAGCTTGGTAAAATTACAGATGGTAAAGGAAGGCAAATGAAAGAGAACAAAATACAATTTCTTAGCTATAATCCATCTCAGAAACAAGAATTACAGTAGAGATTCAAAGTTGAGTGGTGAATCCAGGTGGAAATCGTCACTTACAGTGGTCCAAGACGGCTTGCCCAAAAAGCTTTTCACGATTCGCAATAGTCGAGCACTTTGTGTGAGAATGGACATGAGAGATCGATGAATTTAGGGATTTTGGAAGGAGATTCTTTTTTTGGGGCAAATAAAGAAGGCAACAATTTTAACGTGTAGATAACGTGGAGGATAACATTGAGATAAAAGTTAAAACATGAGGGATAAAATTTGCACATGATAAATTAGAGGGATAAAATTGGGAACATAGAGAAATAATAAGGATATATTTGGGAATTATCCCGAAAAAATCATATATTATACCAAATCCATTTTATGATTCAATATACATGAGAGTTAATTAAGAAACAACCATGTATTATACGAAATATTGGACATGTATTAAATTACGTTATTCGAATATCTTATCTCACCGTCCAAATTCTTAAAATGAGCTCGTATCGTAAAAAATATAAAATAAAAAGTAATATCAGATGGTACAAAATAATCTAAGAGTGTAATGATTTTCATTTATAAAACTCATTGACTAATTATTTCAATTATTATATGATCAAGTCAATCCCATTGTTATGAAAGTGTTTAGTCAAATAAAATTAAGCTAAACACTTTTTTCATTGGGCTGTGCCTGACTTTGTATTGACTTGGGCGGATGAGTTCTGGGCCGTTTTTTGGGCCATAAACACGTTTTTAAAGCCCACTAAAGTGTTGCTAGGTGTTTATTTTGGGCCAATCTGTCATTCGTGGAATTTTAGAACTCTGGATCATCGGGTATGTCCAGTGGTGCAAACGAGCCGAGCTACTCGTGAGTAGCTCGGTCAAAGCTTGACTCGAGTTTGATTTGACCGAACTCGAGTAGCTCGAGCATCAATCGAGCTCGAGCTCGAGCTTTAAATCTATGTGTTCGAGTAGCTCGCGAGCTATTTAATAAAACACACACATATATATATAATATAATATAAATATATATAAAAATATAATATATATAATATTATATTTATTTATTTATTAATATATTTTTTATTTATATATATATATATATATAATTTTCGAGCTCGAGTACTCGAATTATATACGAGCTCGAGCTCTAATATGAAATTTATTACTCGATCGAGTTCGAGTAGTCAAATATGGATCGAGCTCGAGTAGTCAACTATTCGCTCGTCTCGACTCGACTCGATTACACCCCTATATGCCGCCGTTTTGCCCAACTAATTCTAAGTGATGATAGTCTTTTCCTTGGTTCGTAAATATATATACATATAATATATATTAGAAAATTACGCACGTAATCGATTATTGATGTTCACATATTTTTCATGTAAATATTTTTTTTATAAAAATCCTAATTTGTTTTAAAAAAATCTTTAAGATATTTATTGTTATTAACAAACCATCTAATTACTCTTTTTTTTGGAATAAATCTAGTTACTTTTTAAATTTACTAAAAGTTTTGTTGAAACAATTTTTATTAGATGAACTGATGGATATTTTTGTGGATCCATCAAATTATTAAGTTAGTTACTTTAACGGGTTGGTGATATATATATATATATATATACTTTGGATTTGACTTTTCATTTGATTCATCAACCTTTGTTGGATCTAAACTTGTGACTCGTGTTAGCTCTCAAATGTCTTACCATTATGTATTAATGTTTATTGATGTTTGTTCTAATATCCTTGTTAATATGTAATATATATATATATATATAACAAATAATCAACGTTCATCATATATATTTTATATTATTAAGTGCAAAGTACCATTATCCCATAACTATAATAATAATTTTTAAATAAAATAAATATATCTTCTATATTATAAAGTTCGCGATATAGATAGTAACTACTTTTGATACGTTATTTTATACCAATTTTTAGTGCCAAAGTATCATTATCCCATAACTTCAATAATTTTTTTTAAATAAAATAATTAATAATAAATTAATAATCAAAAACATAAAATTAAACATAAATTACTCAAATCTTATTATACTTCACATAAAAGTTTATTATGCACCAATATAAAATTATATTTTAAATAAAAATTTAATTTATAGACACGCATCATATATATATATATATATATATATATATATATATATATATATATATATATATATATCACTATTATATATATATTAATTTTAAAGGGTTAGGAGTCTTTCAAAGGAAAAAAATTATATGAGATGAAGACCAAGTCAAAATCTCTCGAGTTAACCATAGAAAGAAAATTAATCAGTATTTATGATGAGATTGGATGCATAAGTGACTTTAAGAATTACTCGATTATTGAATAAAATTTAAATCAAATATCTAACAGAATTTCAAAAGATCTGATTCCTTATCATAATTCCACCAACTACCAATTCATACATAATAATTCAACAAAGATCCAGTAATCAAAATTTTACATTCTATTATACCCCAAAAACCCCACCTTTTACATCTTTCAAAACATTTCTCTCACAATGTCATCAAAAATCTCAAATTTAAAACAAAATCTCATGTCGATACGACCACACGTCCACGCTCATATATAATAAAAGTAAAATTAAACTCCTTCACCAACTTTTATATATATATATATATATATATATATATATATATATATATATCAAAATCTTCACCAATTTTTTTTCGCAATAGCATTAAAACTAAAGAAAAAAGAAGTTGTTTTGGTGTAGGATTTTATATCATTATTTCTTAAATATTATTTACACAATTTATAATTTTTTTCATTAAAAAAGGACAAAGTATCTATATTTATGACTCGAGGTGTTGGTGTTCGTTATTTGTCGATTGAGTTATCGACACATATTTGTTATATGATATTATTATATTATATTATAGAGAAGGGGACAAATAAATGACCCACAAAACCAAGTAGGAAGATTTTATTTTTTTTTTGAAGGTCAAGTAGGAAGATTTCCCTATGCATAGGTAGGTGTTTTTTTGATTGAGTAAATGTGAAGAAAGGAACCCCCAAAATCAATTATTATTTTCACATCTTATCTTTTAATTTTCATTATATTTCCTTTTGCGATCCCAAAGCACGCGCAAACTCCCTTTTTTCTTGTCATCACGTACCAATTTAATTTTTTGACTCAAATTTTATGTGCATGAAAACTTTACCTTATAATAGCTAGTTTTAATAATTAATTCCTCGATGGCATCACATCAAAGTTGCCCATTATTACACCTTTTGATTAAATTTTAAATGAAAGATGGCAGCTTTCAAGTTTTAAAACGCAAAAATACAAGATTCAAATCATTTAAACTTGAAGTTTCAAATTAGGAGCATAGACTCGAAGTATATTTTTTGCTATATTAATTAATTTTAGCAACATTTCTATGGACATATGATGATGCTACGAGAGACCTATATATATTACTATGTATGAATTATGATGCTGCAATAATTCTAAACCTAACAATTGATATTTTTTATGTTTATATATTAGATAATAGAATATATTTCAATATTATGGGGATAAGCGTTGGCTGATCTATTAGTACTATTAAATGAGATCATGAAGCTATAAATAGTCTATAGATAAACTCAAATAAGGTAACTACTTAATTATTTATAGGTTTCAAAAAAAAATTATTTATACAAAATGGAAAATTACAAATTTTCAGTTTGTAATTTACATGTTTATCATTTTTTATCACGTTGTTGACAATTTACGATCTTAGTTTTCTATTTTTTTTTCTTTTTGATTTTAATCGTTCTTTGTTGGAGTGCTGACATGACATCGAAAAATATTGATGTGGAAGACGAACATTGGTGAAGTTATTTGATGAGAAGAGACTATCCTTAAACTTTAGAATTTAATTTGGCAAGCTATCCAAAAAGATAAAAAGAGGCCAACCTAGCTAGGGAGAAATTTGACTCCAACTAATAACGCATGCATATCATTATGAAGCCTTTACATAACTATAATATTATTATAATTACTATACGTTACTATATATATATATATATATATATATATATAATTAGACGGGATATTTAAAAAAATGAAGCACTAATTGAGGTAATTACTGTTTGTTTGTACACTATATAAAGGTGTTTAGCAAATAGTAATTAATGATGTAAAATCTCATGATTTTGGCACACTTTTTGCAGACAAACAAGAAAAACCACAGGAACAAGAATTGTTTGGATTCTGAAAAGTCATGAAACCCATAATCATCAATAGGATTTTTGCTTATGATCAGACACCAACATTTTTTTTTTAATTAAGTGTGCACATATTCATAGGTTTTTTTCAATAATGAATGTATTTGCTTTTACTTAAAATTGGCAAGTTGGGCTCATAATTAACCAACAATATTTTGGAGAAATCGACGGAGATTTTTATCATTGCCTTGATTCTTTTCTTTTCTGTTATTGACCAGTCCCCAGAATTTGTAACTAGGGTTGGGAAAAAATGTCGTCATACCGCCTATATCGTACCGAAAAAAAATCGTATATACCAAAAATTTCGGTACGATATGATATCGTATCGTTTCAGTATTGGTATCTGTTAACTCGACAATCACCAAAGTTTCACAGATGAATATCCAAGCAGTAGAAGAAATCTGTTGACAAGAAAAGAGTGTGTGAATCAAAAGAAGAAATCGAAGGAACTCAGAGTGTTATTTCAGAGAGGAAAAAATGGAGTATAGAGCAATTGTTATATCAACAGAGTAATCACAAGATTAGCACATTTATAGATTGCTAAAGTAACTGTTAATAACAAACTAACAATCAACGGTTAATCCATCTTGATCTCCAGTTGAAAAGTCTTGATGAAATCTCAGCCACCCATTTAACAATTCTTCACCTTGGCTAGACTTTTATCCATCTCAAGATGCAACAACTCCATGCAGTATTTGAACTTTGTACCAGGCAAAGATTTAGTGAGCATATCAGCAGGATTCTCATTTGTTGAGATCTTCTCTAGTTTCACCTTTTCTTTCGAGATCACCTCCCTCACAAAATAGAGTTTAACATCAATGTGTTTAATTCTCTCATGGTAAGCTTGATTCTTAGCCAAATGAATCCCACTTTGGCTATCACAAAATACCTTAGCCACTGCCTCTTGAGTCTCCAATTCTGCAACCATTCCATGCATCCATAAGGCTTCTTTAATAGATTCAGTGACTGCAATGAACTCAGCTTCTGTGGTAGATAATGACACGACCTGCTGTAAGTTGCATTTCCAACTCACCACATTTCCATGATATATAAACACATAACTGGTCAAGGATCTCCTTGAATCCAAACACCCCGCATAATCTGCATCCACATAGCCATCCAAAACTTCAACACGTTGTCCTCTGTTTCCATACAACAATCCCACTCCAAGAGTTCCCCTGAGATATATAAAGATCCATTTTACCGCCTCCCAGTGGTCTCTGCCTGGTCTGCTCATATAAAGGCTCACCAAACTTATTGCGTAGGCTAGATCAGGTCGAGTGCAAACCATGGCGTACATAAGACATCCCACATCTTTTGAATAGGGGATCTTCGCCATGTTTTGCACCTCTTCTTCAGTATCAGGTGAATTCTTTGGTGATAATTTGAAATGTTGAGCCATAGGGGTTTGCAGTGGTTTAGCTTGATCCATATGGAACCTCTATAACACCTTTGCAATGAAAGAACTTTGAGAAATGAAGAGTCTCCCAGTAACTCTATTTTTCATGATTTCCATACCAAGAATCTTGCTAGCTGGCCCCATCTCCTTTATTTCAAATTCATCCCTAAGTAACTGTTTAACCATCTCTACATCAGATTTACACTTGGATGCTACTAAAATATCATCTACATAGAGTAATAAATAAGTGTCGATTCATGTTTCACTTTTATTGAAGTAAACACAGTTGTCAGGCTCACATCTAACAAAATTAATTTTAAGCATATAAGTGTCAAATCTTTTGTACCATTGGCGTGGGGATTGCTTAAGTCCATACAAGTACCTTTTCAATTGACACACTTTCTCCTCTTCACCTTCTTTAACAAAGCCTTCGAGTTGTTTCATGAATATCTTTTCCTCTAAATCTCCATGCAAGAAAGCTGTTTTAACGTCAAGCTGTTCCAACTCCATGTTTTCTTGTGCTACCAGGGACATAACAATTCTTATTGAGCTGTGTTTAACCACGGGTGAAAACACTTCATTGTAATCGACCCCTTCACTTTGTAGATATCCCTTAGCCACAAGCCTAGCCTTAAATCTGGCTTTCTCCACCTTTGAAATAGCTTCTTTCACTTTAAACACCCACCTGCAGCCTATGACCTTTTGATTTACTGGTTTTTCAACCAAAATCCAGGTTTTGTTTTCCTCCAGAGACTTCTTGTAACGCCCCGAAATTATCTTAAGTGAGTTTAATTGAGATAATCAGAGATTTTAGAAGTCGAGGGCCGAATTGATTTTGATCAGGGACTAAAGTGCAATTTTTGGAATTTTCAGGAACTAAAATGCAAAATTGGACTTAATTAGATATTTATAGAAGTTTTGACTTATTCCATCTTCATTCCATCATCATTTCCACCGCCTCAACTCCATTGAAGGCGCCCTAATCAAGTTCCAAGCTTTCAGATTTCTCGGTTTGCTCGATCCGTCCAATAGAAATTCATTTTGAAGTTATATTCGCGATCACGACATTGAAGGCTTCGTTGTACCGTAAGTTTTTCTTCGATCGGTTATATTTTGATTTTTGGGTTGAGGATAGATATTGATTTTTATTGGATATATACGTTCTTGAGCTAGGATAGATCGTATATTTGAAGTCGAAACGGAAAAAAGAACGACGTTCGGAATTGTTTTGATTTTTGGAAGATAATTCGAAAATGAGGTTTTGTGATTTGTTGGGTTTGAGTTGAATTGGTGTTATGGCTATTATTATGAGTTTTTTGGATCACTTTACTGCTGTCTGCGTTTTCGATTTATCAGATTATAGTTGTTATGCCGCCGGATTGAGTTTTGAGATATCGTTTGATTGTATTGATTTGTAAACCAATTTTCGTTGAAGCTAGAGTTTGATCTAGTATCTACATTGCTTCATTACAGATAGTTGAAGATTGTTGATCCCAAAGTTAGCAAAATTCGATTCGTCAAAGAGTTAGCTGAAGAGCGGTAAAGAGTTTACCTCGATCGTTTGATTTATTGATTGAATAGATGTTGATATAAATCTCTTCTTGTAGCTTATCCAGAGTTGGAGCTTTTGAATCAAGCAGGTATAAGTAGACATCGGTTAAGCGGGATAGCACACTCAAGACAGATGGTTCTTGAGTTTTCCTAAATCACATACTTGCATCAATACTTGTTCTAGAGGGTGAACTTGTATTTTATTGATTGAAATATGTTTTTAATGCATTCGTTTTCATATGCATTCTCCTTAAACCAAGTTCTTAGATTTCAGCGGGCAAAACGACCCTTTTATTTAAACGTTTTGGGGACTGTAATCGAGTGGCCTAGGTGTAGAGGATCGCCTAGTGACAGCATACTCATTATAGTCGCACCAAAGTCTAGAGGATTGAGATACGTAACACTGCCTCGATCGGGAAAGTCGGTGAGTTGTCTACGTGATCTCATCCTCGGGATCCCAAGAAAATAACAAAAATTCTTTCGATTATCAGAGTTGATATCCCAGTTTTAAAGACATGCATTTCATTTGTATTAGCATTGAATATGTTGTCTTTATATCAAGGTTTGATATATTAATTGCTAATGCATGTTATGTTGCTTTTACTGGAAATATCTGTAACGACCCACTATATCAAGACGGGTCTTTTCAGCGTGCTTATGTCCTCACTCACACGCACCCTGAGAAACTTCCCAGGGGATCACCCATCCTATAATTCCCTCAAGTCAAGCACGCTTAACTTTAGAGTTCTTATATGATGAGCTCCCGAAAAGAAGATACACCTTCTTGATATGAGCAATACATATGAAATCTTTTAAGTCCTGCTCAACTATGTAGTCTCATACCTACACAGTTTCAGAATCCCTCTCATTCCGGCAGGATCGGTTCATTCATGTCCCCATCCACCTAGAAGCCTACCAGGAGCCGCTCATTGTCCGTGCAACCTCTTGGCACCGACGATCACTCCTCGCATCCTCAGCCCCGGGCGTCACATGCCCACCAGCTTCCGCTTGGTTCATCCCCGAACCATACCGTACTAAGAGAGGTCGTCTTTGATACCATTTGTAATGACTCACTGTATCAAGACGGGTCTTTTCAGTGTTCTTATGTCTTCACTCACACGCACCCTGAGAAACTTCCTAGGGGGTCACCCATCCTATAATTGCCCAAAGTCAAGCACGCCTAACTTTAGAGTTCTTATGTGATGAGCTCCTAAAAAGAAGATGCACCTTCTTGATATGAGCAATACATATGAAATCTTTTAAGTCCTCCTCAACTATGTAGTCTCATACCTACACAGTTCAGAATCCCTCTCATTTCGGCAGGATCGGTTCATTCATGTCCCCTCCACCTAGAAGCCTATCAGGAGCCGCTCATTGTCCGTGCAACCTCTTGGCACCGGCAAACACTCCTCGCCTCCTCAGCCCCGGGCGTCACAATATCATTCTCACTGGAGTTATCCGGCTGTTGTCTTGTTTTTGTATGTGTGCATGGAAACAGGTGGGCAGGACCGAGTCAGAGATCGCATGGATATATGTGATGTGATGATAGAGTGAGGACTCGATGTTAGAAGTAAAAATATGTATTCGAACTGGTTGTATTTTGATTGTGGAACGTAGAATTAAAAGCATTCTCTATCTTGTCGATCGTTTGTATAACTCTAGAACTTTTGTATGAATTGTATGAGACTAAATTTATGATTGATAATGCATGTTGCATGTTAAGTTGGAGTTGATTTAAGTCGAGCAAAATTTGTTTTCTTTTCTGCAGATCTATGTCCGCTCGATTGGTTGAATCTTACCAATCGAGCGAGCACCCCTGAAGCAGAAAACAAGGGAGGACAATTTCTTGTCCGCTCGATCGGTAAGACTTTATCGATCGAGCGGGTGCCTTTTCAAAATTTGGGCAGAGGATTGGATTATCTTGCCCGCTCGATCGGTAATGTTTTACAGATCGAGCGAGACACTATTCATATAAAAAAAAATGTTATCTTGTTTTAATCTTGGCTCTTGTATGCTTTTTGAATGGATTATTCTTAATTATATGATTAGAATCGAGGCCTCACACTTAATCTCATCTGCATTGCCGCTAGCCAATGAGTTGAATTCGTATTTCTCAATGCCTCTTTGAATGTCATTGGTTCTTCTTCATCAATCGAAGAGGCTGCCATAAGGGCAAATGACATCATATCAGCGTATCCAAATCTCTTGGGTGGTGTAATGTTGCGCCTAATTCTATCCCTGGCCAGCAAATAATCATCTTTGACTTGTATATCAGTGTGAGTCCTCACTGGTTTCTGATCAACATCATCTTTGTTATGTTGAGAAAGCCGTGAAGGCTCCACCTCAAAATGAACTTCATCATTCCCATTGGAATGATCATTGTTTACTCCTGAATTAGAAGAGTGATACATCTCACTTTCCCTGAACACAACATCTCTACTGATGATTACTTTAGATTGACCCTTCTCATTACACCATAATCGATAGCCTTTAACTCCTTGTGGGTAACCAAGAAACATGAACTTAACTGCTCTTGGTTCTAACTTTCCCTGATTTACATGCACATATGCAACACAACCAAAAAATTTAAGATGCTCAAGATTTGGTGCATGTCCTGTATATTTTTCCATAGGATTTTTAAATCCTATTGCAGTAGATAGGCTTCGATTAATTAGGTACACTGTTGTTGAGACAGCTTCTGCCCAAAAGCTTGCAGGCAAATATGCATTTGACAGCATACATCTTCCCTTCTCCATAATGGTTCGATTCATTCTCTCCGCCAAGACATTTTGCTGAGGGGTCCTCCTGACTGTGAGGTGTCTTTCAATTCCATTGTCCTTACAAAATTGCTTGAACTCTTCTGAGCAGAATTCCAAACCATTATCAGTCCGTAGAGTTCTCACCTTCCTCTCCATTTAAGTTTCAACTAAAGTCTTCCATTCTTTGAATTTAGCAAAGGCATCACTTTTGCTCTTTAGTATATATACCCAAACCTTTTTGGAGAAGTCATCAATGAGAGATAAGAAGTATCGAGCTTTACTTTGTGAGGGCACTCTTGCAGACCCCCACAAATCACTATGAACATAGTCCAGTATACCTTTGGTTCTATGAATTCCAGCTGTGAATTTTAGTCTCTTGGCTTTACCATATATACAATGCTCACAAAACCTGCATCCCTAACACATGATCATTGCCAAGAAGTCCCTGTTTACTCAATTCCTTGAGGGCTAGCTCACTGGTATGACATAGTCTCATATGCCAAATTTGAGCCTTAGACAATTCAGCGTTTGTTGTTACTTTTGCCTCTGCAGTAACTACTCGTGCTTGTAAGAGAAATAGACCATTCTCAAGCCTTCCTTTCATTACAACTAATGAACCTTTCAGGACTTTAAGAACTCCTCCTTCAACCTTACAACAACAGCCTTGAGAGTCAAGCATTCCCAATGATATTAAGTTTCGCTTTAATTCTGGAACATGCCTAACATCATGAAGAATGCTCACTGTACCGTCTGTCAATTTGAGTTTTATAGATCCAATGACGATTACTTTACATGCCTTATTGTTCCCAATCAATACTTGACCTTTCTCACAGGACTTGTATGAAAAATATCAGCTCTTGTTAGGACACATATGGAAAGAACAACCCGAGTCTAACACCCATTCCTGGCTGACTTTTTCATCTATTACACAAATGACATCTTCACTCTCATTGCCCTCAAAGGCTACATCAGCATCTCCACAATCGTTCTTCTGATCCGGGTTGTGTTTCTTGCATACTGGGCAATCCCTCTTAAGATGCCCCTCTTTTTTGCACAACAAACACTTCCTCTTATCTACAAACTTTGATCGAGTGATATTTCTTGATTTGAAATCTCTTTTCTTCGATCTTCCCCTAACATTAAGTCCTTCACCTTTTGATTCATCCACCCATCTGATCTCTTTTTCAGTTCCTTTGAGAATAAGGCAGACTGTACTTCTTCCAGCGAAATTGAATCTCTTCCATAGATCAATGTGTCCGAAATATTGTCGAATTCGCTGGACAATGATCGAAGGAGGAGGAGTTCTTGATCTTCATCTTCAACTTTGATTTCAATATTCTCAAGATCCAATATGATCTTATTGAAATCATCCAAGTGATCTTCCAAAGTTCTTCCTCCAACCATCTTGAAAGTATACAATTTTTGCTTCAAGTATAGCCTGTTGGCCAAATATTTGGTCATATACAAGTGCTCCAATTTCTGCCAAATTGCTGCTGCCGATTTTTCTTTAGAAACTTCCCTCAATACTTTATCACCAAGGAAGAGAATCAGAGCACTATGGGCTTTGTCAAGAACACCTTTCTTTTCCTCCGTCGATAGTGAGGAAGACAATTTCTTCTCACCCTCTAACGCCTCCTCGAGACCTTGCTGTACAAGTAGGGCTCACATCTTGAGACGCCATAACCTGAAATAGTTCTTGCCTATGAATTTTTCAATCTCGAATTTTGCATACACCATTTTGATGAAAGAAGACGTCCTCTCGAACCTAACTCTTGATGCCAATTGTTAACTCGACAATCACCAAAGTTTCACAGATGAGTATCCAAGAAGTAGAAGAAATATGTTGACAAGAAAAGAGTGTGTGAATCAAAAGAAGAAATCGAAGGAACTCAGAGTGTTATTTCAGAGAGAGAAAAAATGGAGTACAGAGCAATTGTTATATCTACATAGTAATCACAAGATTAGCACGTTTATAGATTGCTAAAGTAACTGTTAATAACAAACTAACAATCAACGGCTAATCCATCTTGATCTCCAGCTGAAAAGTCTTGATAAAATCTCAGCCACCCATTTAACAGTATCGGTCTAGGGGTGTAAACGAGCCGAGCAACTCGTGAGCAACTCGTGAGTAGATAGGTCAAAGCTCGACTCGAGCTCGATTTGACCGAGCTCGAGTCGAGCTTTAAAACTATGTGATCGAGTAGCTCGATAAGCCACATATATATATATTAAAAAATAATATAAATAAATATATATATATATATATAAATATAATATATATAATATTATATTTATATATTAATTTATTTATAATATTTATATATTTTATTTTATTTATTATATTTATATATTTATTTATTTTATAATATATATAATATTATATTTATTTATTTATTAATATATTTTTAATTTATATATATATATATATATAAAATATAAAAGCTCGAGCTCGAGTACTCGAACTACAAACGAGCTCGAGCACATATTTTACTATTCGATCGAGCTCGAGTAGTAAAATATGAGCTCGAGCTCGAGTAGCACACTACTCGAGCTCGGCTCGGCTCGAGTAGCACACTACTCGAGCTCGGCTCGGCTCGATAACACCCTTAATATCGGTATAGGATTTTCAAATTTTCGGTATTTCGGTATACCAAAAAAAATTCGGTATACATGGTATCGGTATGATATCGCATATACCGACATTTTTTTTAAAAAAAACAATTTAAAAAAATCGGTATACACTGTATTATACCGATACCGTACCGATTTTTGGTATTCGGTATGGTATCGATATGGATTTATGTCATACCGAAATTTTGGTATACCGACATGTCGATATACCAAAATTTTCGGTACGTTATTGGTATCGAAAATACGAAATTTTTGATACGATATGCAGTATTCAACGAATATCGCTGTATACCGTACCGAACCACCACTACAACAAAAGTGAGTTTTCGCAGCGTGCAAAATAGCTATTCGCAGCGCGCATCGTACGCTGCACACCAGTAAGATGTTGAAACTCTTATAGTATCGAGAGCGCGCATTACGAGCTACGGAAAGTTACATCTACAGCGTGCGTTGCACGCTGTGGAAACTGTATTCCGCAGCGCGCAGTGTACCCTGCAGATGTAAGTTTACGCAACTTGCTCTGCGCGCTACGGATGTTGATTTTTCGCAGCCTACAATGCATGCCGCAGAAACGTACATCCACAGCGCACAACGCACATTGCGAATATATTATTGAAAACCTACAATACACGCTGCGAAAAGAGTTTTTGGCAACATATTTTTAGCAGCCAACATATTGATCATTAATATCGTTTTATAATTCATATGTAACAAAAAATTCAACCAAAAAAATTAAAAACTAAACAAAATATTCATATTCATTCATGAAAACCAAAAAAATAACATCTTTACACAAATTGCGCGCAAGCTTAGCTCTAATATATATATAAAGTTAATAAAAAAACATATATGTTCATCCTACCAACATAGAAGTCTTAACAAAAAAAAAAAGATAAAATCCCTCATAAACTAACTACACATGAAAACGTCTAGAATTTCGATCCACTCAAATCGGTAGAATGTATATCAACAGCACAACATTGATGGGCGATGCTCCGGCGGCAAAGGCAATGGAGGCCCATATTTAAGTCATCATGATAATCCAAGAATCTGCCATTCAACACGAATGGTATTTAACAAGCATCAGTTTTGAGATCCTCATCTACTTCTCTTAATGTAAAAGCATCAGCATAAAAATTATATGCTACCTGAACAGGGTAAAAACTTGTGAGCATCGTGCTACAACAACTCATTAGAGCACAAATTTTAGACCCCAGCAATTGCTCAGGCTCCTTGTTGAAAGAATAGAAGTCTGATCAGGCACCAATAATCCTCCTAGTGGTGGTGGGGATTCTTTACCTGAAAGAAGTAAAGCCACAATCTGCACAAAAAAAAGAAGATAAAAAAAGTTTGTTTTCTAACATCATGAAATTAAAAATCAAGTGCGTCGAAGTTCACCATTGAAAAATTTAAATAGCCGACAATCAAGCAAAAAAATGGAGAACTTACATTATCATAATGTCGGTGGATAGATTGTGGGAATAAATTCATCAAGGTGTATAAAAGACAAAGTAGTTCTTCCTGCAGAGTGAATATGCCAGTGGGCTAGTGTAAATGAACAAGGTAGAAAGGAACCTTTTTCCCACAATTGAGATGAAGGATAAAAAATAAATAAAAATATAAAAAATCATGAAATAAAACATTTACAGACATATGAACCCACTTATGCAACAAAACTGATTTAATGCACAAAACAATGTACAGCAGTAATATATATGTACACACAGCACCGGAGCTATCCGCATTTAACATCTTCAAAGTTGGCTCAATAACTTTCGAAGCCAGAGAAGTACCATCCTTGTTTGCTTCAGGGAATCTACTCAGTCTAACTCATATTATGAGAAAAGATCAAAAAAATTAACCACTCACTTCCAAATCTTAGTATAACAGTATAAAATTAAATTTTTTTTTAAAAAAAAACAAACCAACTGGAGAAGAAAAGGATTTGCATAAACTTTATTGACAATATATACAATGTCACTAAATAGAAGCAATGATCATCTACATTAAATTGGTATAAAACAACCTAATGAAAAGGATAACTTTTCTTCTGAACAAAACCAAGTCAGATATATAGCTAACTTTGAACTCTAACAAAAACACAAATATAAATTTCAACTAGTCAAAACTCACGAAGTTGATGTAAGACCCTTTTTGCAAAGATCGGTTTTTTATTTCTCACCTCCGATCCCATGAAAAATGAAGATAATTTAAGAGCAGTAAAGATGAAAATTTAATGATAAAAGGATAAAAGCATGAAGGCGTGAAATTTTTCCTAAAAATAATCCTCACTCCTCACGACTCGTATTGATAAATAAATAACTTTACTAGTATTTAGATTAGTGACTCATATGCTTAAATTCTCATAAACAAACATAAATTATGACAACTGACAAAAAATACATTTAATTTTTTAAGTTTGCTGCAGGCGGATTAATTAATACTAGTGACCGAGGCACATGCAATGTGTGTGTAACGATATATTTGACAACAATGAAATATACACAGGACAATAAAAATTTATCAAAGAATTAATAAACTATCGATCATTTATTATTAAATTTCACTCTCGATCTTCAACTGAAGCAACCAATAACACTAATTAAGTGACATTTCTCCACTCTCCATCTGAAAAAAATAAGAGAAAAAAAGAAACAATTCTCCATCGCAAAATACCTATTAATGATTTCATTTGTATAAAAATCATTTTCCCAATTTTTTTTTTTAAAAAAAACATGTAATGCTTTAAATAAAAAAGTTTAATTTTTTCTCCTAAAAATAACTACAAACTCAATTATTACCTATTTTTATTTTAATAGAAAACGATGTAGTGGGCACATGCACCATTGTCTCCAACTCCTTGCAAGGCTATACCAAAACTTATATTTCAATACAAATTAATTCCAAATAATTTATTTTTACGATATTAATGACTTCATCCATGGCATTTCAATTTTTTCTTGGAGCATTATATCAAACTCATGAATGTCAAATTCAAATTCTAGATACATAAATGCATATACCTAAGAGACCATGCTAAGAAATATTAATATCGAAAAAATTAAGGATTAAAACAACATTACAATTGCCATCAGATGTACCTTTAGGACCGGAAAATTAACACAACAAAAGAATCAGAAAATGAATATATAAAACTTGAAATAAAAACTTGAAGAGGAACAACAATTCTCACCGTGAAAGCAACTTTTCGATTAACTTACATTAAGAGCTTTTAATCTATAAATTTACAGGTGAAAGCAACAACCCCTCAATTCAGTGACCAACAAAAGGTTGAATAACCATATGAACTCCAAACCCAAGAATAGCACATCCAAAGAAACCAAAAAAAACCAAGAACAAGAAGTTGAAACCAGAGCTTCTGTAATAAAATAGATCCAAAATTCCTAACCAGGACTATAATCAAAAGTTTTTATAATAGACACCTCTCTCTACCTAATATGGTTTGCCATATGTTCGGGCACAAACATACCTGGACCATCGTCGCTATCCTCGAGGTCTACGAGCAGAAAGACGTCTAAATCTTGTTCAAAAGTTGATGATTAAAAATTATTGCTCCCTTGTTTTGAAATTCCCTCTTCCTTTTCAAATGATAGTGTCGGATGAAACCTACTTCACTTCAGTATCTTTTGCTTTTTCCTCACCAGGCCTTCGATTTTGGAGATTAGAGCAGAAGGACTCCGTAACGGCGCTGCGTAACCTGTACGAACACAGCAAATTGACTCGCAGCTCCGAAATAAGAAGAACAAATAACAGATGGGTACGCATAGATAGGTACGAAACTTTGCAAATTAAACGATCGAAGGGAGATTGAGAGCGTACCGATGTAATCAAATTGTTGAATGAGATTTGTGGATTGAGGGTACGGTTAGAAAAAAAATTTGGGATTAAAGGGAGACGGAGTGGAACGAGATTTGGGGATTTGAGGAAAAGGAAAAAAGAAAGGGTTAGGGACTTCAACACTGGAAAGAGGAAAATAATTTTACTTATTCCTATCAACAGCTTACAAATGGAACGCTGTTCATAATATTTTCACAGCGTGCGTTTTTTATCCTGCTGTTGAAAATATCATTTGCAGCGTGCAATTATTTGCACGCTACTATTTTTAGATATATATTGAAATATTGACAGCGTAAATAAATGAGTGCGCTGTTAATAATTACATCCACATCGCGCTTCTCTTGTGCACCATTGATGTTGTGCTGCGAAAACCTATATTTGTTGTAGTGCACCCCTATTTGTAACTTAGGGTAGCTAGTAATTTTATATGTCAATAGGTAAATATATTTTTCAAGATTCAAATAATTTGTAAAAGCGTGTGGGAGCAACCCAATCCTAGCCCTAGGAGTGAATGAAGGACACAAAATCTATGTCAACATCTAATTTTTGTTGCATTCTTGGATTTAATGCGATCGATTGTTGATTTGATATATTTTAATCATCTTGCACACATTGTTTACCTCGTGAGAATGTATAGTAAATGATGCATAATATAATGATTATAAATTCATATCCATGACAACATAATGATTTATACATTTAACATGTTTATAGAAATTTAGTCAAACGTTAAATGAAACAAAACATATACAAATTAATGCATATATCATTCTTTCACAACAAAAGTTTTCGGAGATATGCATGCATGTACTTTTATTTTTATTTTTTCACGATACAAGAATAATTGAGATGTGTTAGTAATTATGCTTGTGTGTGTATTTCGATGATGTGATTAACAATCCTTGGTCCTCACTTGTTCAATTCAAAACAAGCTTATGTTTCGCTTGAAGTACTTATAAAATATTTTTATAAAAATGTTTTCTACAAAAAAATTATGAAATGTTTAAATTAAATTTGTTTTAAGAATAAATATGTACGTGTTCGGATAATAATGTTGTAAAAATATTTTAACATTTCAAAAGTAATGTGTTTTGAGTTACATCATTAACTCATTATAAAAACAGTATATCTTCATTGTCTTTAAAAATTATGTTTGGTGAACATTTTTATGAATATATTTTTCAAAAATATTTTACAAAAATCTTGTTCAAATACATACTTTAATTTTTTTTTTTTTCACTTTTAAAATACTAAAATTTGTACAACAAAACCTTAGTTCCAGTTCCACGAGGCTGCCCTTATCCAATATACACGTACATGTGAATCAATTCCCGTTTCTTTTCCTTCATGTAATAATTATTATTCTCACCGGCCTAGGAAACTACATTAAAATAAGTAATATATATGTAATTTCGACCACGCTAATTTCCAAACCAAATCACTTCTGTCAAACATTTTACTAAAACATTCTATTATCATTTTACACCCTATCACGTCACTTTAATTTAGTATCGTAATCACGTCATTCAAACCAAACATATCTATATCCGAGCGAATAAATAGTGTTAACGAGGAATATTGAGATCGATCGAGGCATACACATTTTAAAATAAAAGACATCAATGTATTTGGATAATGCACAAACATTGCAGCTACAAAGCCATGAGGGAGAGCATAATTATGTGCTAAATCTCTCATGTTTTGTTTGTGGTTAAGAGAGTCTTTATGAGCATACTGCGAGGCACATGGGCAGGTTTTTCCTATGTTTAGCAAATATGTAAAATATACATATAATGTGATATCACCCACATATGGTATGTCTACTATGATTCATATATATATTATTGGGTAATCCCATTCCTCCACGTTAGGAGGCCATAATCTTGCGAAAGATGCATTTCATCTGCCATTGTTGCTAAAATTCATGCACGTCCTTCTATTAAAATAAACACTCCAACAAAAAATATTTATAGAATTATTTAATAACAAATAATACCATACATATTCCTTGGCACTTGAATTCTTTGGTAAAGGCAGATATATATCCAACTCTTTAAAAGTTGAAAATATGTTGTTCTTTATGGGTTTCTTCGATGTTATCTGTGTTGACACTATCTTGAATCATTCACCTGTTGTCACGTGTAAATAAATAGGAACAGTTTGTAAAAAATAAACTCAATAAATCTTTTTGTCATAAAAAATATAAAGTTTGTACGTCAAGCGCTTGAATAGATATACAATATTTTAAAATAACATCGAAAATAACCGGAAAAGTGGATGGACATTTTAGCTCATGTTTCTGATCTACGAGTATGGAAAAAATGAGTCTCGAACTCGAGATCCAATCAAGACAAGAAGGTTGTGACAAAAAGAGTGGCGTAAATTTGCACACCTAGTATCTTTCTGAGTTAGTCTATGCTAGTTTTTCCCCTTATTTCAATACTATTAGATCACGTGAAATCCATATATTTTTATGGAAATTGACATATATATTGATGATTTAATAGTTGATATTTGATCATATCATGAAAGAAGAAGAACTGCAGTTATAGCATAGAATAATCATATCTTTCTCGTACATATCATATGTTAGCCGTAAATTAAAGTTGTTTAAGCTGGCGCGACTCGCGATTACGGGCACGAATGGAGGCATCCAAAGTACTAAAACAAATATAAATGGGAATTGGGAGACGAAAGAGTGTAGAAAAGTCTCGTGGGGTCCAATCTCATGCTTGATTGCCAGCTGAAAGCCGCAAAGTGCGCTTACATAAACCCCCTCGATGTTGTGCTTCTCCCCTGCCATTGTCATCTCTCTCTCAGACATTACCACAAACACTTTTCCCTTTGTTTTTTCTTGTACGAAATATAACTGCAGAACTACTTCGTTTTGCCCACCAGCTTTACCTCCATGGCCAGACAGCAACAAAGGTACCGTGGTGTCCGGCAGCGGCATTGGGGATCATGGGTTTCCGAAATTCGCCACCCTTTATTGTGAGCTCCCTGTTCTTCTCTTCATGTATTTGTGGACTCAAGCTTCTAGTTTTCTGTCTGTGGGGATGTATCCAAGAAAATTCAAAGGGTGGCATAATGCATTAATGAAATTTTCAGCATTGATTTCAAAATCACAAATTTCCCATCAATCGAAGTGTCTGGTTCATTGTTTCTTGAATCGAACAAGTTTGTTCTGTTGTTTGGGTCTAACGAGCATGATAGTACTCTGTTTTTGTTATAATATATTTTAAAGAAAAGTGCTTTTGATCTTCTCCATTCTCGGGGTCATAGTTTTTTATACACTAAAACTGACTTTTTATCTTGTCCATTCAGAAAGACAAGAATATGGCTAGGCACATTCGAGACAG
Organism: Henckelia pumila; assembly: GCF_033568475.1. NCBI lineage: Eukaryota > Viridiplantae > Streptophyta > Magnoliopsida > Lamiales > Gesneriaceae > Henckelia > Henckelia pumila. The sequence continues at coordinate 148,463,978 of NC_133123.1, read as the reverse complement.
CAGAGGATGCGGCCAAGGCATACGACGAGGCAGCACGCATCATGTCCGGGCCTAGAGCGCGCACAAACTTCTCCCACAACCCGAACGAGCCACGATCATCGTCCGCGAAGCTCCTTTCGGCCACACTAATGGCTAAGCTACATAAATGCCAAATGGCTTCCCTCAAAATGGTCAAGAAACCAGTTGTTAATAATAAGCTAAACGAAGCAGAACATTTTCCATGTTTCGACAGAGGGAACGCCGTCGATTTCAAGAATGATCAAAAGGGTGTTAATGTTAGTAGTTGCGAAATCCCAGTAGGAGATAATGGCAAAAAATTCGACTCTCTTGAAGATGATCACATTGAGCAGATGATTCAGGAGCTACTTGATTATGGTTCCATCGAGCTTTGTACTGTTATGGGAAATTCAACAACGTAGTGTAGAGATTTTAGTGTTGTTTTTGAGCCCTTTCACTCGAGTCTACTTCTTCTATGTTGTGACATATATTCCATCATCAATATGGGATGAAAGTCCATGTGAATTTTAAGACGAATAAAATTTTATTAGATTCGTTAAATCGAAAAATCAATGTGAATTTTAACTCCTTTTTTAAAGAAACTTATGGAGATATATATTTTTTTTAAAGGAACTTATGGAGATATTTAGATATCATTCGAAAACTAGATTCATCTTGCATTAATATCATATGCTGCATTAAATGTAGCATGAGATTCCGTGGGTGTTTCTTGGTAGATTTTAACCTAATATATGTGTAATGCCTCAATGATAGATTTAATATTCAATGATTTATCACGTCAACAATATATAATTAATTACGTCTATGTGTAAAAATACGAACCGTTGGATACATGATTTGGGTATTTTTCATATACTAGGATCTCATCTACCGGTGTTTCTTGGCCTCCATAAGCATTTAATGCTTTTGGGAGAGATGGGTCAAAATTTAATTGCCTATGTGATTTTCTTATCCACATTATGAGTTACAATGAAATTCTATAATACTTTGGTTTAATCATTTTCATAGAGCGAAAACAATTACAGAGTAGATATAAATGTCCATTGTGTAATTGCGCGGGGCTGAATGGTATAAGAGATGGCACCGGGAAATAAGCTCTATGCAGGGCAAATTGCTATATCATGGGAGTCACCTATAGATTTTCGGGGCTGGTTCTAAAGGAGAGATAATTGTAATGTCCCTGTATACTTATTATATATACTTGGTTATATCCCAAATACCGTTTGATTTATATTTGTCATTGGTATTTTTTACATAGCATTTATCTCACATGAACCCTAGATTCATGTTGAATATAGAATAACACACCCGAAGTAACACGTAGTCGTGATAGTAATGATAACATCATGTGAAAAAGGTTTGGGAAAAATAGGGCTCATAATTGATGTTCATTTAAGGACAAGCAGAGTTCAGAATGTTTTCCCATTCGCTTTATTTTTGTGTGATCACCACATAACAGCTGCTGCACACTACATATATATTACTGGAGTCATACTGTTGATTGAAAGTTCTGCTTTTTTGTTTTGTCTTTTTGACCCAAGTTTTTATTTTTCATTATATATTAATATAAAGTGTTATTGTAATTAGGGACAGTGCCCAATCTCTTGGTTTGATACTGTCCAAAAACATTTCAACATCAAAGTCCACGCGCATTCATTCACGAAATTACCCATCTAGTAAAGATTTTCGAAATGAATGTGTACAGTTTGCTTCATTTTCTCCATTGGATAAAGTTGTCTTTTCCTAGTTGTTTTAATGTATTGATTGGTGAGAATTACTAAGAAAATTTTCATATCCAAAAATTCAAATGATCACAGAAATTTTCCATATCATACCATCCTGATTTCACGACTTCTTTCACAATTAATAAGTATAGCAAGATGTATAACAAACTGAAGTTATATACATTAGTCCAGGAGTTTATCTAGTGCACACCGATATATCAATTGTGGATTTTCGCATCATAAAAAATCACGTATAGCAAAATGTGAAAATAGAATATGATGATGAGGTAAGAGTGAAAAATGACCAAAAGTTAATTTCATATAAAAGTTAAAGGGCATTTTGGAAATAAAATCACACATTTTTAGCATATAAATATAAATTGGATAATGCTATGTGTACATAGAGTTTTACAAAGAGGGTTACACGTCCTATTATATTAGAAAAATACATCAATTTTTTTTTTAAAAAAAATATCTTTATTTTCAACCTATAATTGTTTGTCTTGTTCAAAAAAAAAATCTTAACGAAAATATTATTATTTTTTATTTTATTATTTATTGTGCAGTTTTAGGGGTGTCAAAATTGAACTCACCTGTGTTGACCAGATAATTATTGGACTAATGTTGAGGTTTTGGGGTTCAGGTTAGACCCGAAATATTTGATTTTTTAAAATTTTTAACAAAATTATTAAATACACATAATAATAATCAATATATTTTTATTTAAATACATAATAACAAAATCTCACGTATATAGTTTTATATAATTTAATTTAAAGTTTCAAATGTAAAAAATTTAAAATATACTTACTACACAAAATAAAAATTATTTTTAAAAATCAATGTTTTGCAAAATAATTATTGCATGTTGAAAATCAATGATACAATATACAATAATTTTTTTCCAAAATACAATATATAAAAATATAATAAATATTTATTAATTCTATAAATAAGTACAAAACTTTTTAAAAATTTCTCAAAACAAATCCGAATAAATTAATAGTGACCGACTCGAACTCGAATAAAAATTTAAATTTGAAATTTTAATTTTGAATATTTTAAAATATATTTACTATAAAAAATAAACAATTATTTTTTTGTTGAACTTAGTAAATAATTATATTTTTATAATTATATTTTAAAATTTTATAAAATAAATATTTTGTTGAACGCAGTAAAATTAATTCTATAAGTAAGTAATAAATAATAATAATATTTTCATTAAAAAGTTTTTTGAGTAAGACAAAAAATTATAACTAGATTGAAAAAAAATATTAAAAAAAATTGAGATACTTTCCTAATTTAATAGAGCGTGTAACCCTCTATGTAAGACTCGAAAAGTTCTATACTGCCCTTATGATTGCTACCCCAAGGGTAGATCAATGGCTCAAATTGATCTGCAGATCAATTGATTTGATCTACAGATCATCTGGGAGCCGTTGATGTGGGCAGATGGGCAGCATAGAACTTCCCGTAAAACTTTATGTACATATAATTAACATTGTCCATATAAACTCATTTCATTAAAAACAAAAAGACATAATCTTGTATTACAATTATCATGTATGTCACAACAGATGTAACACACTCGGTGTATATATTTACGGTAGAAGATATGTTTGTTACACTAGAAGTGTCTATCTCGATATCGAATATACTATATTCGCATCAAGTATAAACAGATCTACCGGACTTATATGTGTCATGATCTTTGTGTAGATCAATGTTTTTCGTGAATATCATCCTCTATATAAACTTCTTGTTAACTCCAGTGTGACTACTTTCCTAATACATGTATGCTTTCAACAAGAATCCCCATCAATCCCCTTCCAGAGACATCACCAATGCATGTGCCAATACATAATTTGAGGGGGTACAAAACCATGTTACTCACATACTTTGAATGCAATATTTCACTTTGTCCACAACTAAACCATTCAATCTGAATGGGCCCATTTCCCACGACTGCGTCCACATGCCTTCCATCAACTTACATGCATTTTCTCCCCTCAATCTCAGTGTATGGAGGATAAATTATATAGAGGTTCAAGTATAAAAATCTCGAATAGATTTTAATAACATTTACAATCTCTAAAAATAATTGATTATAATTTTTTTAACAAATTTATTAAATTTATGCCGAAACTATATTGTAACGAGGTGATTTACATCTCAAAACATACTTGTATAATTTCTTGAATTCAATGACAAAAATAATTATTATACTAATTCAATTAGTTTGAGATTTAATGAGGAGATAGTTCTATAGGAGGGTGGCTGAGAGCTCATTTATTTAGATCTTCCAATGATACATCGACATGAGACATGCATGTACGTATGATGTGTGAGTTGATTTTGAAGAGACATCCATCAAATCAACGTACCACAACTCTTAACCAAATGTTGTAATAATAGTAATAAATAAATAAATAAATAAAAAGACACTAAATGTTCTAAATAAACAATAAAATAAAAGGGCATTATATTAAACAAACAATGAACTACCTATCCCTCTCAAAAAAAAAAAAAAGGAACGACCTATCATTATTTTTATATAAAATTAATGGGGTAACTTTGTAAAAATTATTTATGTTTTAAGGATTAAAAATCTATCACCATCAAATAACTTAGATAAAAAAAAATTTATAGTCGAATGGTGGAGTTATTCACCAATTGCATAGGAAGATATTTGGTCGTAACAAACATAAACTTATATTCACGCTATATATGGGAGTATGTTTTTTCCATTCCTAGAATTCGAAGGAAAAAAAAAATCATCATCATATATATCCCAATTCTGAATAGAAAAAACTTAAAATCAGGGTTTAAAATGTATATGTTCAAATACGATTCCATGAAATATGGGTTTGTGCGGGTGGAGGAGGGGGTGGTTGTTTGTTTTGACGTATGTTTGGAGTTTGGACTCATATATTTTCTCATTACGTATTTTTAATATTGAGAGATGTTTATATTGTCGTAAAAATATTTTGAAATTATTATCCATCATATTTGAAAATGATGACGTTATCATCACGAATTTCATGATTCATTCACTATTACAAGACATGATATATATAGTCATCTCTATTATATTAGTAAAATTGAGATATTTTAATGTCATGGTTCATAATTTTATATTTTTTTTCAATGTCAAATTTATCCTTATTTTATATATACATTCATTAGTTAAAAAAAAAATTCTATTTATCATAAATTTATCAACACAATTTTGTTATAAAAAAAAACTTAAATCACATAAAAATAATCTATAAAAACATTTCATTTTAACTAATTTTGAAACTTTTTGCATTCCTTTTTTTTTATGCATGTACCTGTGTTTGGGATACTAGTATATAATATCTATACGCATAAATGATGATCGAGTCAAAGAATTAATCCAATTTCTATTCAAGTTTGATCGTCCTTAGAAAGCGTGTTGCTAATGACCATCAATCAACGTCATAATCATGCTTAACAACTTATAAATCGCTGGCAAATTTGATGGATCCAAAGTGTCCATTAAGTTTATTATAAGAGCGCACAGTTTGTTTTTATATAAATGACAATCCATAAATTAATCAATCCTATCAAATTGTTGGTCAATGCCATGCCCCATCATATATTTCAAGAGTTCCACCATTAGTTCCATGATATGATTCTTCTCTCAAAGATTTTAGTATGCAAGGAGATATATAGAATATGAAATCCATGGATTTCGATTATAGTTTTAATGTTTAAGATGAAAAAATAGATCAAATTTTAAATTTACATCTTATTTATTTAGAGATAAGTAATGCAAAATAAAAATGAATTTCAAATGACACAATTTATTTGGTGAATTTGAAATTCATTCTAATTAACATGAAACAATATATAAACATGGGGTAGTTCGACAGTAGTAATGAATGTTTAAGATTGAGCCAAATGTGGGGCCTACATAAAAATTGGTCAATCCTAAATCGACTCTGTTGTTGGGGTACTACCCCCACTGTAGAGTCGAATTACCTGTAAACATGTAAGAGGTGGATTTGAAGTTTATTGTATTACTTCTCCAAACAACAAAAATATATTCGAAATCCATGGATTTGAATTCCATTGATCCAAATACAACCATAAAGAATGAAAGCATAAATGACTCGATTTGAGTTCAAATAGGTTAATATTTGAATCAGATTCATTGCATAAAGTTGAGGTGATCACTACTAGTTTCAAACAAAAATAGCAATTTTCTTAGAACCCTTCTTTCCACAATAAATCATTAGTTCTTGTTCAATTTCCACAAGTACTTGAGTGCCATGAGAATGGTGCATGCATGTGGTTGTATTACCATGTTGGGTCAAAGTTTTACTATCTGGTGTATGTATTCTAGTCTAATCTCTTCTTGCGTCGATTCTAAAGAAAAACACCTGCAGAACACATATTTTAGACAAGAGTTCAAACACAAATAACTCTCAGCATTAATGTTCTTGAAGATTTTCATCGAAATAGGCGGATATGGATTCAAAAAGGGGAGTCGAGAGAAAAATTTGATGTATTTTAGAGGCAGTATTTCTATTTTTTAACAAAATTATACCCGTGGGATAAATGCTTCTTGTTGCTGCTTGCTGTTTGTTGTTTACACCGAACATGTATGGCTCCTACTCTAAACCAAAGCATGAATATCACTTTGGATTGTACGTTAATGGACATATTGTATAAAAGAAAATACTTCTGTTTCCATACAAATTCTTGAAGTTCATCATTTCGCGGTAACGCATTCCAGATCAGGCTGCCAACTATCATAAGATGCAAGTGATAATCTCCCTGGAGACAGTCCACCAGTCGAAAGATCCGAATCCTCCCTATTCCTGTAACCTCTTTTCTTCCCATAATAGTTCATCATCTCCTCTCTGGAAATATCACTATTGATGGATTTAAACTTCTTCCCTGAACCCACTGACCCTCCACTCTTTCCATTTTTGGTCTCTGTCCCGTTCTTGTTGTTCCTAAAGGACCAACAAAACGAGTCCGTTTCATCAATGTCAGTATCTTGATTGCTAGCTTGCTGGTTCCCTTCAAGTACAGAAGGCGAACAATGGAGTTGAAGTTTCTTGACAGTATTAATGGGAACAACATAGTATTTTTTGCCAAGACTTAGCATGGTATCCGGAGATATTATGTCATATGGCTGCTGGAATATCGTGGGATGTGCGACACAGCATTTGGGGTTGCGGTTGAGTAGCTCTGAAGCTAGAATAGGCCGGTCGTGTAGCTCCACATGACCGCCTGGATGAACTATCTTTACAAACATGTTCTTGTTGTTGTTACTACAAAACCAGATGGAAATCGAACTCATGATTGTTTTCCCTTTTCGTATCCTCAAAAGGTATTTAGGTTTATATAGGAAGGGGTACTAAAAGTTTTAGTACAGGCTGTTGCTTTATTTAGCATGAGAATTCATACCAAGATTCTTGTTCTTGGATTGTTTTTTCTGTGGAACTTTGGTTTTGCAGAGAAAATGGTTTTGTTCTTTGTAATATTTGGTTGCAAGATAGAGACAGAAAGCATTTTTTTACGTTTTTTTGGTTACAGACAAAGTTTTGGGATTTGGAAGGTTTGATGATGATTCACAGATTGCTTGCTGTCAATTAAACAGAACTTGGAGACTAGAATATGCCGATTTACATCGACCAATAGCAGAAAAGGCATTCTAGATTTTTCAGACATAAATTGGTGTTCCACTTTATGTAGCATTCATACAGATAAACGGTACATATTATTTAAGAAAATTTTAAAAATAATATAATGCAGATGAATCATTCACATATATTCACCAAACACAAAATTGGCCGCTACTTTGTACAGAAGATCTAAGTTTGAAAAAAAGGTCCTATATTGATCAAAACATCAGAAGCATTACTATGGCACAATGTTCATTCACGTTTATAAGCTCATTTTGGTCCATGTAATAATCTGATATCTCAAAGAAAAACGAAGATTTCAAGTAATTGAACATGTCACGGGCTTAGACCTTCTAAATTCACATGATAAGAGAATTCAGGTTGCCATGATCCTTAGAAATAGGACTCGAGTAAACTTTTCTCGATTCGTAGCCGCTGGATGGGTATTAAATGGAAAATCCACGCAGTTCGTAAAATAAGAGCCTTTCCGATAGGCAGTTTGGCATATTCCTTGCCAGCTGCAGGGTACAATGACAAACCAACAAAACCTTTATCCTTCTTAAGAGCAAAACAAAAACTTTTTGTGAAATATATTATGAATAAGTTTATGCAATCTAAAACCGAAAAACATAGAAACAGGCATTTGGTAAAGAAACACTAACCAATGAGCAAAAGGAGTAGTACTTGTATATGTTCAAGGAGCAGAATCTGTCACTCTAAGGGATCCTCCGAGCTCGAGAGGCACAAGGGGGATGAAAGAATGCAAGACGTCAGTTATGAGTGGTCTATAACTCGGCTCTGGTTGTACACATAGCACAGCTATCGCTGCCACCTAATCAGGAAAATATATACCATCAAATTAGTAAAAATAAAACTTTTTTCGAAATAGTTTTTTACAAGAGTGATTAGAATTTTGTAAAGGGACACACTTGGTAAAGATGTTTCAAATCCATTGTGTTTCTGATGGCTCGATCGACAATATTTGGAAGCTTTGATCTATCCATAAGATGAGGCGTAGCCCAGGTAACAATAGATTGGCACTGTGCATCAGCCAATCTTTCCACAGGACGTCTTCCCAACAAAAGCTCAAGAAGAACCACGCCATACGCATAAACATCACTTTTGTCTGTAAGCTTACCTAAAAATTGTTCCAAGAATTTGTCATTAATATATTTACAGCCGAATGACTATTGTTGTACAAGAAATAATAGTAGAAGGAAACGGTGTGATTCAAATATTTTAAACAGTACAACAATTGACAATCCAAGCATGATGTTTTGATCATGTGCTGGCAATTTTTGCTTTCCCGAAAAACATTGCAGAATGTAATAAGCCATTTTTTGAACAGACAAGTACAAGGAATAGTCTTTACCATCTAACAAGTACTCAGGGGCTAAATAACCCAAGGTTCCAGAAAACTTGTGGCTGTTCGTGTTCAGCTTCGCTCCAGAGATTGCAAGGCCAAAATCAGAGAGCTTGAACCAAAATACTAACTGAATCAGCTAGCTCGAAATATCGACGTAAGATCAAAGTTATGCTTGAAAAGAGAACATTTCTTCTGTAAAATTACCTTGGCATTGAACTTGGAATCGAGAAGAATATTAGATGATTTCAGATCTCTATGGATCACAGATGGGTTGCAAACCTCATGCAAGTATTCCAATCCTCTGGTTAGTGATAAAAAGAGTTTGATAAGGCTGTGAAACCAACGATAAAAATAAAAAGTTCATTAAAAAAAAGGGTACCTTGCAACATCAAGCGCGACTTTCATTCTTAGATGCCAATTCAAAGTTGATCCACGATTACCTTCTGAAACGAATTCATTTATGTAAGAAATACAATAATATCATTGATCGATCTTGCAACATAACCAAAAATCATGAAAAACAGAAATTTACCATGCAAGTGGGATTCCAATGACCCGTTCTCCATCATTTCATAAACCAAGAACCGTGCTTTGCCATGAATACAATATCCTAAAAGAGAAACAATGTTTTGATGTTGTATTTTACTAAGCAATTCGACCTCATTCTGCAAATCCAAACAAAATCGAGCATAATGAATATCCGTAAAACTGACATAAACATTTCCTAGCTACAATCAAAATCAGTCCGAACTTCACCTCAAATTCTCTTTCAGCTTCCAGCCCACCAGCATATATTTTTTTCACAGATGCATGAGTGTTCTCACTGAAACGAGCTTTATACACACACCCGAATCGATCTTTTCCAAGAACATTGCCTTCATCAAAATTTTTTGTACCAGATACCAGCAATTGGTACTCAATTGCAGCAATAGGACCACCTTTCTTTCCACCACTCTTTAGATAAGAAAATTTATCCAAACTCGTGCTTAATGACATCCCTTTGGCAGCATCTACATATGCAGAGTTCACAACTAACAAGAATGAACATAAAATTTCATTCAAAAGGGAAATTGGATATCGATTTTCAAGCAAATATACCTGACTTCAAATCACGCTTTGCATTACATTTCTTCGAAATTTTCAGTCTATAGATCAAGAAACAAGACAGAAGCAGCAAAAGTCCTCCCAAAAGAGTTGAAGCAACCACAAGAGCAATTAGCATTTTCTTGTTCAAGTCCTTGCTGTGCACTACCTCAACCCCTCCAACTTCAAAACAAAGTCAAAAGATACAATCGATTTAAAGTAATATCCCATCATTATTTCCCCAAAAGCACCTTTTTTAAAAAAAAAAATAGCTAATCAAAGCCAAAAGTAAATAACAGGGGAACAAAAATCGAAGTACATGATTTTTCCAATCCCTGTGGCAAGCAAAAAAAAACAGAGAAAACAACAGAATGACTGAAAAATCCCACCATTTCAAAAGTCACAACAACTGAACCCAATGCAGTAGATATTCTTGAGTTACCTGGAGGCGGCGCAATCAAATCAGAAGAATTCTTGAAAATGGGTTCTTTCTCTGTAGGAAGAACAGGGTCAGCCACAGGGGGATCTGCCCTCACATCAAGGGGAGCCGAGAACAAAGGGGAGCTAAGAACCCAAATGGTTACAAGAATCAAAAGCAAAAGCTTCAAACCCATTCCTCCTCCTTTCAAAATCTTACTTCAGCTAAATCTTTCACCTTATCTGAAATTTAAGGCAATCCAAATTTCGGAGCTTTTAAGAATGTGAGATACTTTCTCGAGTGTGTCTTATGTGCATCTCACAGATATTTTTTTAAAATATTTTCTTTCCACTGAATTCCACTTCTTTAATTTCTTTAATGGAAGATGACAAAACACAGTCAGGAAAGAAAACGCAACGATTCCTTTTTATATTTCAGAAAAAGAACAAAAGTGGCAGTGTTTCTTCTTTCCACAGCGTTAAAAGAAGCTATCTTTATGGAGCCACGATTCAAGAATCAAGAACAGTGTGGGCCAAAACGAGACGACGGAGAGCTAGTGCGCAAAGTTAAAATTTTTCACTATTTTTTTTAACAAACATGATAGTAAAACTTTAATCTCTGATTCATTTACAATTTCAACAAGCCAAAAGCTTCGATTTTTAATATATTTAAGCCATTATTTGGTAATATATTATATAATTTTCTCAAAAATTAATAGTTTCCAACTCAAAATTTTAAGATCCACCCTTTTCTCCCCCAGTTGTCCCGCTAGCATAGGGTGGGCATCGTTCAATATTATATTGTTATTTGAATTGAATTTAATATTTAAATTGTAAGACAAAGACACGGAGAATTTTCACAAGTGAGGCACATGATGATCCATCGTTGTCCATTGGTTATCCCGTGAAATCTGATAATTTCACGACACCCTCTTCAGTCTTCACTCTTCTCTTCTTCTTATTCGATAGTTATTTGCACGTCATACCCACGTAAATTAGATTTGTTTACAAATAATAATTTGATACATTATTATTATTTTTTAATACAAGACTATGGAATCAACATTGAAGCCTCCATAGTCTCCAAGCACTTCTTCATCCTCTACGTCTAGATCGAAAGATACATATTATGTTGCACCTGGAGTTTTACTCGAAAGTCGGAACGAAGTGAAAACCCCCAATTTTACATAATATTCATCCTGTTGATGTATAGTAGCAAATATTATGTAGCTGATACTTAAAGTTTTAAATTTTAGAACATGCCACATATCTGTCCATTTGTTATTTGGTCAAAAAATTAAAAATGTGGTTATTTTGTGAACAATTCACATGTTGGACTACAATGAAAGAATAACTATAGAATTTGGGCTCAAGTGGCATTTATTAAATATTTAAACCATCTATTGGCCCAACTTAGTATCAGTCCAGGAAGGCTACTAATTTTTGGCCCTTATATGAATATGAAAAACAGAAAAATAATCAAGACTTCAGAGAAAATTTGTCGACGTGACATGAGAATTTAACCATATAATAAAAGATCAAACATTACGTTAGTGGAACTATTTACAATTAATTTACAATTTTAAATAAAACAATGAATATTTTTAACTTGCATTCTATGTATTTGACTTTTACTACGTTATTCTCGTACAAGTCAACATTGACTTCAAATACATGCATATTATTCAATCTATACATTTAAATATCATTTTGTTCAAGAAAACAACGACAACCACGCCTAAGCCAGAAAAAAAAAATTTATTTTTGAGTAGGTTTTTTGTGAGATACTCTAAAGTATATGGTATAAGTCAATTCAAGTTATATCTACAGTGAAGCGTGATATTTTTAACATAAAAATAATATCTTTCATGAGTTAGCTCGAGTCGAAGAAACAGAATTCAAATGTGAGACAACTTAAAAAAAACTTCTGTGTTTATTATTTATATTAAAAGAAAATATTATTTTTAATTACAAATACAAATTAAGATGACCCGTCTCACATTAACAATATAACACTGAGGCATGTTCTTTTTTGAACTTAGGAGCATAGAAAAGTAGTGTTGGTCTACTTTACACATACACATACACATACACATACATACATATACATAATACATATATGTGTGTGTGTGGATGGTTGCAAAAATACACACACAACACGCCTCATGTGTCTCCTATTTATTATTACAACAGCAAAAATATTAATATAAATTGATTCTTCACACCACATTTTTCTTTTGCCACCATCCCACAATTCCCATTTCCACTTTTCGCATCTCTCCAATCCATCCATCCATCCCAACCACCCCCTACGGATCCCAGCCATGACCTGCGCCGACGAGGAGTGGGTGGCGGCCGCCATGACAGACGACGCCATGGTGGTGGAGCTCCTGGTCCGCCTCCACCACGCGTCTCCGCGGCCGCTCCGTCTCCCTCTCCACCACCCAGCAGTCGTGCCAGTACTGGACTGGAGCGTACGTCAACGCAGGTCGAAGCCTCTTTATCCCTGCACCAACACCGTCCCGAAGAAATCTTCAAGCCACAGGGACAGCCCCACGACGGCCCTGTCATGGAGCGGCGCCACCTCTCTCAGCGGGGGATCCGAAGAGTCCAGCCGCCCACCTCCTCTCCCCAAGCTACTCAACGCCGCCGGCAGAAGATCTGAGGTTCGTACTCGTAAAACACTCAACAGTACTAGAAATACTCGTATTATAAATCCTCATCTACGTGCGTCCTTAATCCTCCGTCCGGCCGGCGGCTAGCTGCGGCGGCGGAGGTGGCGGTTTACATATTCTTTAATTTCTTCGTTATCCTAGGACTTGTATTTTTTTTTCCTTCATGTTTACTTCGTCAATCGTCAGTTGTCCCCTCGTCAGTTTTCATTCGACGAGTGTACGCTAATTTACTAAATTACCCCTTAGAAGATGGATATTTACCGTCCACGCGTACGGAGCAAGTCAGATTCGTCCATCTTAGCCCTTTCCCTTTCTCTTCTTTACCAGTTAACTTTCCGATAGGACAACAATAATTAAATGCGAGGGCAGTCTCGTCAATTCACCTCCGAAGCAACCAAAAAATTGTTCTTCAAGAAAAGTTCATGCTAAATTAATAGTCAGCTCCATATGTTTATATATTTATTATTATTATTATTTATAAATAAAAATATTATTCTTGCCTGTCGTTAATCATTTGTTAATTTAACAATTAACATGTTGTAATAAAATTTGGAAACCCATTTTTTTTTTATATAGATTAATAAATTAATGATATGAAACTAAAAGGCATCCCTTTGAGGTCAAATAATTAGAAGAAAGTCACGTTTCCTTTTTATGTAATGTAATACAATGTGTAGATAATTGGAAAAAATTACATGTGAATTATTTTGTAATCATTAGATTAAAACTTTGGGATATATCATATATGTTCATATGATTAACCGAATTAGAAAAAAAATACAATATTGTAGTAATGTTAGTACAAATTTCCATTAAATTAAATAACTTATAAGTCAAGGTTTGTAGGAAATGAAGCTATCCCCAACTTAAACTCTGGGGAATTGTGTAGAAAATATCATTGGGCTTTTTTGGTAAAAGAATCAGGATAAATGTGATGGTGGGGTATTTTGGTCAATACAGGTTTTGGGTGGGGGTGGAGCCCGGGTTAATCGGTGGCGTGTTTTCGTGGCAATTAGCCGATTAGGTGTGCGTCAGTTTGGTGGAGTGTTGTTAGTGGTTGTGCTAGCTCTTTATATGTTATTTTTATTTTTATATTTATTATAATGTGAGTTGTCACATTACGAGCGCAAAATAATTTATTCTAATAAAATATGATAGATAAATATAATTTACATTAAAATTTAATGTGTATTCAAGAATTGTATGCTGTTAGATGAAGTTCCCAGCAATGAGTTGGGGTCAGTCCAGATGTAATAATTTATTTATTTTTTTAAAAAGAAACTAAAGTTGATAATGTATAAATGTGGATTGCCACTTCGTTTTCTATTGGTGATATCATGTATGTCTCTTATGCCTGTCGTTGTCTTGCATCCAACAAATGCCATTTGTACGCAGTATGTGGTGAACACTTCGAGGCATCACACAAGAAGCCCACATTTTTTTTGTCCTATACGATATTTGATTCGTGTGCGGATTCTTCTAAAATATGAAATTGTTGAATAATGGTTATTTTTTTGTCTTTTCTTTCTTTTCCTTTTTTTTTGATACGTCTAAAATGTAATTGTTAGACTCGACGCAAGTTGTCTGAACTTCGACCCATGTCTGATGTCCCGTTACAACTTTCATGTTCATCATATTTCGAGTTATCGATTGATCAACTTAGACGTACGTACAACTCTTTAATGTTGAGGTCGGATGTATGTTCCAGGCCTCCGGCTTATACGTGTGGGCGTGATGAAATTACAAAAAGCTATTATTTGCGTTACACCTCCCTTGAAGTCGAGTTTTCGGGGAGAAGGGGTTTCTATAACGCCGTGTGTGTACATTGTAAGGTGTGTATGGTGGTACGAAGCTATCAAGGACTTTTAAACCGATAGAGCTAACTGAATGTTTTCTTTCAAACACGTGCAATGTTAGAGGAAAATTTATGTAGTTCGAGTTTATTAATATGGGGCTCATATGGATTTTATGAGGATAATGAGGCGCGCGCGATGTCACACGAAGGGTTTTGGGTAGCCCGTCATGTAAAGTGTGTGATATTTGGTGCAAAATGTGTGAGGAATTGAATGGTGTGGATGTGGTTGAAGTGGAGGGGGACCATTTTTTATTTGTCACCAATATTTGTTGAAGGTTGAAAACATGTTGCTTAATCATCGTCTTCAACCAAACAATTAGGTTCCTTGTATGATACCCTATGATTTCCTTACTCTCCTCCTTTCGGTTTCCTTTCTATATCTCCCTTTTGTGGTCTATTCTAAGTAGAACAGATTATAAAACGAGGTCAATCGATGAATCTGTCGCGCCAAACAAAGTGTAGGCACGTTGATTTTCGAGTGCTCAAAGCCTTAGCCATCACTGCAGATGACCTCGTCAGTGTAAATTTTCTTGGATTTATACATATGACAAAGCTAAACATTGAGTTGTGTGGTTTAGATACATACCTCCTCGCCGACCATCAGTTCAAGGCTGTTGCCATTTTTTTATCAGTCGTCGTCGTTTTCTGTTGATAATGTGATGTTATAATCGCATGATTCTTCAACAAAGTTATAGAATATGCTAGATTTTAAATATTGTTTCATGCAAGCAAATGTTTGGACAAAATCGACCATATTTGCTTAACAGGATACACTGATGATTGTGTTTGGTTTCCGATTTTCGCAGGTTAATAGTACTAGTCAGAAGGCAAGCTCCAAGAGGTCAAGAAAGAAGAAGGTATACCATATATCATTATGTATTTTCTTTTGGATCTGGTTCTTCATATCACTGTGTCGTCAGCACAGTGTTGTGCACCGCAGAGTCGTTGGATCGTGTGGACCCTTTTGTAGTCAGTTTGATCATGTCTGCATAATCGAGCCCTACTTGCAAACTTTTGTTGGCCCCGGCTTGTCATAATTAATATCATGATAGTTGCATTCATTTGTGTAATAAATCTCCAGAACTTGGCTGAACTGAAGGAAGAAGAAAACTCGCTAATTAAGGAAAGAAGAGATCTCAAAAGGGTATTCTACTTCTTCCGCTAACCTCTTTCTCTCCAAATTGTATATGCATTTACGACGTTCAATCCAAAACCCTTTCGCGATGCAGGAAATAGCTGCCTTACGCGCGAATCTGGAGAATCAAAGGTCTGTGAACGAAAGATTGAAGAGAATGAAGGTGAAGTGCAATTCATCAATTCTCTCAACCCTTTCTTCTCTAATTCGTGTTTTGACACCTGATTTTTCCATGACACAAGACGCCTTAACAATTCGCGTTCAATATTCTTGTGCTGATTTTGCAGCTTGAGGTGCCACCACTCAAAGAAAGAGAAGTAACATCTCTAGATTCTCTACCTTTTCTTCCCGATCTAAATATCCCCTTCGACGAAGTTCCGAGCTCTGATGTGGTTTGTGGAGCCAGCTAGCCGAGGGATCGAGCGAGGTGTTAACCAAACATTACCAAATGTAACAAATGACACTACACTAAGTAAGATCTAACCATGATTTTAGGCTATGTGAAATTAAATTTGTAGCCTATATATAGTCTTAAGGCTTTGTGGTAGCGAATGTATTACT
Organism: Henckelia pumila; assembly: GCF_033568475.1. Lineage (NCBI taxonomy): Eukaryota > Viridiplantae > Streptophyta > Magnoliopsida > Lamiales > Gesneriaceae > Henckelia > Henckelia pumila. Next base: position 148,447,481 of record NC_133123.1, on the reverse strand, counting down.
TGAATAGTTAGGATACTTATAAATGAAGGTACAGATGGTCTGTTTTAGCCTTTAGGGATCGTGGCTCGTTAGAATTAAGTAGCCAAACTTTTTTGGAGTCTAGTCCTTCGAGTGTATTATTTTTATGCGATTTAATTTTTAAAAAAAAAATTGAGATTTTAGATGAATAAATTTTTGTCCTTGAAATGAGATACTATTTTTTATATTTTCGCGTATGTTTTGTGCTATATTACTTGATTATTTTATAAATTTCTTGGTGAATCTTCTTGGTAAGTATTCGATACGTGATGGTTTGGTTTGATTGATAAAATAAATTTGAGTGATTCAACCAACTATCAACACCACCGCCAAATATTTTCCCTATAAGAAATTACACTACATAAATTTTTTTTATTTTAAATTTCTTTTATCAAATTCTCGGTCTAAAATCAACCCATATTTGAAAAAGAAACAAACTAATTCTTACCAGAAACATTACCCAAATAACACGATTAGATTCATATCATTATAGTTTCAAAAAAAAAGATACATGTCATTATTTTGACCGTATTTTGTATTGTGGACTCCAACAAGTGAGAGCACCTGCGTTGCTTGTAATAACATATGGCATATTAATATTATCCTCTTACCATTTTAAAAAATAAAAACTCGTATTCTTGTATTGCAAGGGCGAATTACAAAAAAATCTGTCCTATTTTTTAATATAAGTTTGATATATTTAAAAAAATATTGATAAGAAAAATTACATTTTGGTTTGTATTTATTTCATTGCGATCTTAATCTACTTTATTGTAAAATTTTAATATTAATTTGCTATATTTTCTTTCTTTTTAAGCTATTTTAGTTTTTTTCCCCTTACGTGTCATTGATATGACACATACATATGCAGTGAATGAAGTGGCCTAGATATGAGCATGCATGATCCCATTAGAATTTTCGATATAAAAATGTTATCCAACCAAATGTTTCACTACAATTTTGTTTATTGATTTTTTTCTCCAACTCACACATATGATAAATATTTATCTTACATTAATAAAATCATTAAATGAAAAAAAACATAGTACTATCTTTCTTTTATTTATATTATTATACTTTGTTTCAAATAAGAATACACGAAATGTGTGAGCCGAGCATCATATCGTAACAGCTGTTTCTGCAATACTGCAAATGAAGCATGATTGCATCATCCAATGTATACTAATCAATCACTCATTAATATATCTCCTTATCCCTTAATTTCTCTCTACTGTAAAATGTAATCTTCGTATCGTTTCCACTTCGGATGAAAATATTCAGCGTCGAGAAGTACACAATATCCTCACCTCCGGCCCCGGGCCCCCGCCTGTAGCCCGCTTTTCGTGGGAGCCTCCAGTCCATCTGAATTCTGATACTACATTCCCCACAAAATCTTGGATTTGGTTCTGACTCAAAAAGTTAATAACCACCCTCCGCAACACCTGCCTTTATTCAATCTTTCCAACTCGAAATCTCGTTCTAAACTTAGTATTCAAGATTCGGGCCGGATATCTAGTTGTAGTTCTTGATTCTTGGATTGGTGAAAGTAGTGTGAAATGTTGATGCATAAGTGATTTCAAGAATCAAGATAAAAACTGATTTAATAACATTATGTATGGAGATGTATGAGTTGATAGCAAAAGTTTATAATGTTCCATGTAACACAGAGGAAACTGAAATGTACATAATCAAGAACCAGCTTTACTTGTCATTATATTACCCCAATTACATACCAAAACCTCAAAGATTTATCCATGTCAAATGCACAAAAGGCCTTGAAATCTGCTACTAAAAGAGACACAAACCCTAAATTTTCAAAACCCCAGAATATGTCAAGAGAAAAAACTACTTTATATCTCATGGCAGACATAGACCATCTAAGCTAAAGCAATGCATTTATAAATTATAATTAGTTCATAACACTAACGAAGAAGCCCTCGTTGCCTCACTAAATCCTCCATTGAACTTCAAACCAAGCTCCAAGTTAACAACACTCCTCCTGCTCTTCTCCGCCCCCGAATTCGAGCTAAAAAGTTGCGAAGCAGAAGTCACAACACAGCACTTCCTTCTCACATTCTGAGGTTTCCCAGATTTCGCATCGGCCCTCAACTTTTTCGCCTCAGAATCAATAGAAGGGAGTGGCAAAACAGGAGGTATCTGAAAGTTGGTCCGTGCTTTGGAACCCCTCAACCGCCTCGCCGCCGCGTCGTAAGCGCGCGCAGCCTCCTCAGCCGTGTCGAACGTTCCCAGCCAGTGGCGGCACCGCCCTATACGGTCGCGTATCTCCGCCGACCACCTCCCCCACGGCCTCTTCCTCACACCCCTGTAGCTTTTCTTCACCCCAAGATCATCATGATCCTCTTTCCTCGCCTCATCATCACCCACGACAGAAATGTTCTGGAATAACTTCTCCTCGCCGCCGTTGCAAGAATTACCAGTCATGTCGGCGCCGCCGCGGCTTCCGAAGAGAACACGCTCCCCGACAACAGCTGCGATCCCTTCAAGAACCGCGTGGCTTTCATCGGGAGCTGGAGAGTGGAAAGGAGAAAACCCACCTGAAACGCGATTCTTGGTGGAATCATCGGCCACCGCAGGGACCGGAACTGGAGAGAATGATGGGAAACCCGGTTCAGAATCGAAGTGATTCCACTGTTGCAGCATTTGAAGAGGGTGGAATAGTTCCAGTTGAGGGAAGAAAGCGACGTTTGGCAACATGAGGAAATTGTTGGTAAGAGTTTAACCTGCAGTTCCCAAATTTATAGTCAGTGGGAATGATTGCTTGTGTTGTGATATTATTCATGATTTCCTCACAGCCCCTTTATTTTTTGTGTGGTTTTCATTTTGATTCATATATATTGTTATCTTGGTGGTAATTAGTAAAGAAACTATAATATTTCATTCATCCCATATTTTTAGGTGTTGCGCTTGTCAAGTTTATCTTCTATTAAGTTGGATAATTCTTCATATTTGAATAAAATTTGACATTATATAATATAAGTTAGATAATTTTTCATATTTGAATAAAATTTGACATTATATATATATATATATAACTTAGTAGAATATATATATTGTTGATCCAATGATTTATTCAGATTTCAATATTGAATAATCGTTTTGTTGCAAGGAATATTATTTAATCATGGTAATGGTAAATTTGTAATTTTTTAGTCCTGCGTGCTTTTTTTTTATTTGGATTTATTGCGATAAATTTTTATTTGTAGTTTTATAACTTGTCTATTTTTTTTTTCATTTTTTCCTTTATAACATGTATTTTTTTTCATTTTTTGGTCATTTTTTACCGATAAACTTGATGGATTTCAGTCGAAATAAGACCAAAAGTGAAATAAAATGCAAGTTACATAACTAAATAAGATTAATGATTAAAAAAATGAAATTAAAGGACTAAATGTGAAATCATTTTTTTTAGTGCAAATGTGAAATCATTGTTAACCATATCAAAATTGAAAAAATTATAAATCACAAAACAAAACATATAACTTTCACTTCATATTTCGTTAACATGATTACTTGTAAAAAAATTGAGGAATTTCATAAGTGTGGTGGTACATGTATAATGACAAAAATGAGATCGATATAATCAATGCATTAATTAAATTTCATTTCTTGGCATATATATAATTTTTCAAGCCCAATTTGTTAGTTGAGGAATAATATATATATATATATATATATATATATATATATATAATTAAATATGAAAATCTAGGTGAAGATATCGGTGTCAATTTGGAAAAGACCACATTTACTTACACACTCGTCCTTTGCTTGGCAGACGGGATATACTGTCCTCTCCTCCCCTTTTTTCTTAGCATGACATCATCATATCACATTTGCCTCCAAACCCACGTAATCAACGTACTACAACTATTAATAATTAATTAAGAAATTATATATTTATTTTTTAAATGAAAATATAATTACCAGATTAATATTTCTTACACACTCTTACAGTAACAGTAATTTCTCTTAATTCTTAGTTTACAAGTGTGAAATAATGTGTATCAGAATTAACTCTTGAATTATGTGGAATAGTATTACAAGTTACAACTACAAGTTACAATGAATTTAGGATGGAATCAAGAAAAAGATCAAATCAACTTAGCTTCCACTATGGCCAAGTTATCCTCTTTCTGTCAACTTCTGCTTTATGGGCATTTAATATTTGGCGAAAGTATATATATTTTTTATTCTTTAATTTGTGCGGGAAAAAAATTCAATCCTCAATCCGCATTTTTAATTCATTAATTTAATTTTTTTTTTCAATTTTAGTCATTTTTATTTAAACACGAAGATATTTTTGCAATCTCACAATCTTTGTTCACTGTTGGAATTTAATGCTTAAAAGCAATAAATCGTGTGTATTTTTTTTGCGAAAAATAAGATACACGATTGTTGGATCTCTGATTCGATCTGCAAGCAAGTTCCTCGAACAAATCCCACGAACAGTATTTTTGTTCCTTTTGCGGTCGTCTAGTAATATTTCGATCACACCCACACACTTTAAACCCTTAGAGATTGTGACGATGCTCCAAGAAGTACCATAGAAAATATTTAATTGTGTATATTGTGTGTTGTGAATTCGTTTAATCTCGTGTGTCTACCGATGAAGGTTACATATATTTATAAGACACCTAGTATGATTTGATTAAAATTTTACTCTACCTCAAACTGTGGATGCACTTTGATATATCAAATATTTTATATCAAATAATATATTATAGGATAATAATATTGATATATCTAATCTTTTGAAATATGGTATATCTAAAATCCAAATATATAAAAGATCACAATAATATACAATATCCACTAATTTGTACTTTTTAAATTTTAATATTTTTTGTCAAAATTCTTACATGACATCATATCAATAATTATTCATCATTTTTCAGTATCACGTCAAAATTCCAATAAAAATGACTAAAATTGAAGCAAAAATGCACTCTAGACTATTAAAACTCTAAATTTTCCAATATATATATATATATATATATATATAAATAAAACATGACTGAAAATTATAATTTACCTTAATATATATTTTTTATAATATATATGTTGTCAAAAAAAATATTTTATAATATATATATATATAATAGGGTGTATTATATAAAAATAAAAATGAAGGAGTCTTGTGGCCGTTGGATTACGTGACTTGTAAGAATGAGAGTTGCCATCAAATGGAAAAGATAGTGTTGAGTGATGGCCATGATTACCCCAGGGATAACTTTACGTGCATGGATTTAACCCCCTACAAATCCGCAGGGTAAAATAGGGTTTTCTGAGAAGATGACAATATTAGGGTTTGAGATTTTGAGTAAATACACTTTAGGTTGCATGGGAAAATGAAGGGATTTTATAAATCACATCAATCAAGTACCTGAAATAATATATTTATAAGTCTTGTGTTCTTTTCCCGTTTTTATTTTTATAACGCAATAAATTAAGGTAGTATTTATTTGTATTGGAATCTTGAAGCTATTTTTTGTAATATTAGACGTAGTAAATTTTTTTTAAACTAAGCATTTGTTATTTTATTTTTTGAGTAAAGTTTCCGGGCATTTTAACAGTAGTGATGATGTGTGGTAATGTAGTCTTTAGGACCCCTAGTGATGTGATCACGTTTGCTTGTGCTAGTTGGGAACCCAACCTTTCTATTAAAAAGACTATTTTCTTATTTTAAAATATAACCATAAATTAATTAGCTCTATGATTTCGCAAAGTATAGTTTACTAATTAATAAAAAAACATATTTTCTATAATATCATATTATAATATCGATGTATGATGCTTATGCAACCTAAGTTTTTTGAGGAGAAGAAGTATTCATGTAATAATAAAGGATAAGAAATGCTCAAAAAAATTATAAGGATAAAAAGTTCCAATGAATCAGTGAGTTGATTAAGATATATATGAGTAGGTTGCATTGGATTGATTTAAAGTTAATTTGTTACCGGACGATAATTAATTCGGTATCTGTATATAGTGAATTAGAATTTTAGATCTTTAATATATATAACTCATTAACACTTACCTTTTTTTTTTTTTAGAGCCACGGTCTCATGGATCATTTAATGAAATATTTTGAAATTCCCTAACGTTGTATTAAGATAAAGGATTTCAAATATAAATTACTTGAATTTCAAATATGAAATAACTTTAAGTTATATGCATTTTCAATTAGATAAAAACTCATATTTGACGATTTCAAGGATAATTTTTTTTAGACGGATCTCTTATATGAATTATCCATTAAAAATATTACATTTTATGCCAAAAAATATTACTTATTACTATACATATGGGTAGAGCTGACCCGTTTCACATATGATACCGTCTCACAAGAGTGTTACTCCTTGAATTAATATATTCAATCGTATTAACTAGAAAAATAATACGAAATTATTGAAGGAATGATTTTAAATTCAACTACCCAACTTGTAAGATTAAAATTCTTATGGAACTTACTTTCAAAAAAAAAAATTCTTATGGAAGGGCAAACGTATATTGAAACAGAAAGTACAAAGACAAAAACTCCTGTGAGACGGTCTCAAGGGTCATTTTTTTTAGATATGTCTCTTATATGTGTTATCTATTAAAAAGTATTACATTTTATGTCAAACGTATTACGTATTATTATAAATATGGGTAGGATTGACCCGTCTTACGGATGAGACGATCTTATAATAGTGTTACTCAAGTACAAAATACACGTGATTTTGAGATAATTATCGAATAAGAATTCCATAAATATGAGATTTTTGTGATGTATGTAAGATTGCTCGGGCTCATCATGATTCATGCATCGTTCGTAAAGATATATATTCAATCCATTTATAAAATTATTTTATTGAAATAACATTGATCTAGTTAACAGGTCTTGATTATATTACATATCACACATATATAGAAATCATGTTAATTTGGCATTAGACATCCTTGAAGGAGGTTGAAGTAATTTTCAACCAAATCTTAAAAACCAATTTTCATGTTCCTTGAAATAAAAAGAATGATAAATATATATTAATAAGTATTATTATTATAATCAAAACTATTCTTTTGAGAAGTGAATCATGAGTTGATCAAGTTAAAGATTTATGGACCACAACTACAAGTTAGCTTTTGTCCAAACAAAAACTACAAGTTTCCCTTTATTGATCTGTGTAAGATGGCCTCTTTGGGACACATTCCCAATGTGGCAATGTCAAATGAAACCTCCCAACTTGCAATATTTTAAGTAACATTTGCAAAGGAACAAAAGGGAATGTCGGACCAAATAAAACTTGTGCATCGCATTGGGAAGGGTGGCTAATTTCCCATTGTTTTCTTGAAGATCAGAAGGGATTTCGATGAACCCCTTGGAAAAAAACAAAGGGAAAAATATTAAAGAGGAGTTTCCCAAGAAAAACAAGCACTCTTTGGACTGAGAGATGATAGGGGAAATGGGGTATTGTGACTTTGGGGTTGGAGAAAGAAACATGAAAAAGAGGAACGAAAGCGGAGTATGTTTAGATGCAAAATAATTAAAGAGGTCGTCAATTTTGACACAGTCTCACGGATCTATATATGTTATATATTGAACCGATTGATTCGATCCATGCATGCAATGAAAAATAATATTTTTTATACATTAAATCGGGTCAAAAATCTACATTAAAAAATTAATCCGTGAGATGATCTCAGAAAAATTTCATCATAATAAAATCTTAGGATCTATGCCCTTTTGTAGTGTGTGCAAATTGCATGTGTCAGTTGACCTATTTAAATATTTCAACAAATAACAAGATGTATTGACATTCATGTGAATCTCAAAATTTTATATCGTATGGTTGGATCTGTTGATAAGTTTCATGATCAAAATTTTATATCGTATGGTTGGATCTGTTGACAAGTTTCATGATTTGTTTTAATATACTTAATTGACTTTTGTTTAATTGTTATTTTTTTTATATAATAAATAAATAAATTTTACGCACGTGGTCAAATGATATTGTAGTATCTTGTTATGTCTTAATTAAGCCTAAGTAGTAAATTACATTTCTTTGCCATGTGAATAGCATGTTTTTTGTTTTTTATCATGTTATTTGTCAATTTACGATCGCAATTCATTAATTCGCATTTTTTTGGTAATTTTATTTATTTTCATCCGAATGTTAAAACGAGTACATAAGAAACAACGACAATTTTTGATGTTACATCATCACTTTGCTAAAGAAACACTATAACTAAAAAATACACAAATTAGTGGAATAAGATTAACATAACTTGACTGAGAATATGACAAAAAAAAAAACAGTTAAGTTAAATGGAAAAAAAATGTAGTTTGCTTTGGGATACCTATAAGCTTATAAGTGTTCGAAGTCTCTAAGCACACATTATTTTTATAAGATCACAAAATCACATCACTTACTAAAGGATTTGAGTACTAATCGATCTATAAACTCATCGAGAGAAATGGAAAACTAACAAATATTCAATATTCAATATCCGCATACGTTTATCATATAGTTTAGGTTTGAGAGCGAGAAAGTTTGGTGTATTGTTAGTGTATCAATTTCTTTAAGGTAATACTATAATTATAATTTCCATAAGAAGGTATAATAATTTTTATACTAATGTGTAACAATTTTGTAACTGTTAACATATGGGCCGCATTTTTTTGTTAAGGTGGCAAAATTTACTACTCAATTCAGGCCCAACATTTCTCGGTACCCCAAGTTTAGTTTTTCTTAAAAGTTTAATTAAATTTAAAAAAACTCGTGTGTGGTTTATTATAATTCGATCTCAAAAATAAAAAAATTACTCCAAAACCAAGGGAGTGTTTGCAATCACTAAAAATAAGTTTTTTTAAAAAGTTTAATTAAATTATAAAAAAAAACTCATGTGTGGTATGTTATAATTCAATTTCAAAAATGAAATTTACTCCGAAACTATTGTAAGATAAACTATAAGTGATCGGCTACCAAGCTCCAAGGTTTCTAATTCTATACTCACGAGTCCAACACCCAATTTTTTTTTTTTTTATCAGAGATATTTTTATTTTGATAATAAAAAGATAGTGTGTGAGCAGCAAATATTATACGAAATACAGTATTATTTCACCATCTACCAATCAGCAAAATGGATCCATTTTTCAAGAGGGTATCGAGAGAAAGATAAGATCAAATAATGTAAATACAATAATTACATAATTTCCATTGTTATAATTCGTATTTGATTGGGTTAAATATACCTAGACCATTTACACTAAGGTCAATTTGTTTTTACCCCAAAAGAAGTAACGGAACCTATTTAAACCTCAAGCATAATCTTTAATTCCTCACAGTCAATATCAATAAATTAATCATGACTAGATTGCGGAAATGTAACATCCAAAGAGAGAAGAAACCTTATCCCAAAATGTGTTAGTCCGAGATTTACCAGACAGCAAGCGACGATTATAGGGTCACAAACAAAAACGAAGTATGAACCAAAACATGTTCTGTTTTCACCCCAACTCGAATCCGAGGTTTATTAGGTAACAAGTGAGGATTATAGTGTCACAAAAACAAAAACCAAGTATGAACCAAAACATGTTCTCTTTGCACCCCAACTCGAATCCAAATTTCGACGAACAAAGCTGGATTAACCAGATTCGTCGAGCCTTCGATCAAGAAGACGATCTTGAAGAAGAATCTGATATGCCAGTCTCCATTTTCAATGTCCCCAAGTCCCTCATGCTAAGCAGCTCCGATTCTTATATCCCACAACGAGTTGCGATCGGTCCGTATCACCATTTTCGTCCCGAGTTATATGAAATGGAAAGGAACAAGATCTATGCTGCTAAAAGATCGAAAAGGCAGCTACAAGCCCTCAGATTTCAGCATCTTCTTTACCATTTGATCAAGTTAGAGCCCATGTTTCGGGCTTGCTACCAAAATTATCTGAATTTCAACGGCGAAACTCTAGCATGGATGATGCTGGTGGATTCTTGCTTCTTGCTGGAGTTTCTCCAGGCATATGCTCTCAAAGGAGATAGGATTCTTACTAGAGCTTCATCAAGAGCGTCGCCGCCGGGCCGACAATCGGCAAATCATGATTATGCTATTGTTAGGGACATGATAATGCTCGAGAACCAAATCCCATTGTTTTGTTTAAGGAAAGTGTTGGAATTTCAGTTAGGATCATTAACCATTGAAGCAGATAACAAGCTTCATGCTTTGCTGATCGGGTTTTGCAAAGAGCTTTCGCCTTTCAAGAACATGATCCAAGAATTGCCTGATTCTCATCAGGTAATGAATTGTGTCCACTTGCTGGATTTGTTGTACCATTTGATCGTACCAAAATACGAGGAAATTACATCAGCTGAAATCATGTTAGAAATCGAGGAGCAACAAACAGAGGAATGTGGCAAGAAGGATCTATGGAAAACCATTTCGAAATTTAAGACAGGCCTTGTGAGATTGATCAAAAGAGTATTGGTTTCAAAACCAGCGCACTTGGTTTTCAAAATTCCCTGGAAAATCATATCCAATCTTCCCGGATTTATAATTCTCAGGCAGCTGGAATATATTTGTTCCTCACGAGATAAAGAACGAAACGGCGTCGAAAACATAATTAGCAACAACACGAACATGCCTCCAACCATAGAGGAAATAACAATCCCATCTGTCACAGAACTCTCCAAAGCTGGCGTGAAGTTCTCAGCAACAGATGAAGGGATTTCGAGTATCCGGTTCGACGTCGAATCGGCCACGTTTCATCTCCCAACAATCGTTTTAGACGTCAACACAGAAGTAGCCATAAGAAACTTGATCGCCTACGAATCCTGCACCGCAACAGGGCCGTCGGTTTTGACACGGTACGCGGAATTAGTAAACGGTATCATAGATACGGAAGAGGATGCGAAGGTTCTTAGAGAAAAAGGCATCATTTTGAACCATTTGAAGAGTGATGAAGATGTGGCTAGCTTGTGCAATGGGATGACCAAATCTGTTCAACTGACGAAAGTGCCCTTCTTGGACAAAGTCATTGAAGATCTGAATGTGTGTTATAACCAGAGTTTGAGGGTCAAGATTGGGAAATTCATGGCACAAAATGTGTATGGTTCATGGCAGTCTCTGGCTTTAATGGCTGCAGTAATGGTGTTGAGTTTAATGAGTTTCCAAGCTTTTTGCTCAGCTTTTAGATGTGCTCAAATGTTTAGAAGATAGAAGAGAGGAATTTATTTGTAGAATGATTTTATGAATCATTCAACCAATTATGGATAAGTTATTTATTATTTAATATAAAAAATATAATTATATGTTATTAATATATATATACATATATATTTTATATTTATATTTATATTTATATACCAATATATATATATATTGGCGGGACGGGTTCAGGACTGATTTGTTCAATTCCGGAACCCACCTCCGACCCGTATGTAGACCCGTTCCACCGGGCTGGGTTTAATGCAAAGTCAAGTTTAGACCTGACTCATTGTCATCTCTACATTTTTTTTTGTTGTGTAATTAATATTATAATGTTGATATGACAAATCATAGATTATTAAATCTTTTATTAAGATAATATTTTTAAGATATGTTTAACTAAACCGAATTAAACTTACACACAAAATTACAAAATACATTTAAAATTATTTGCGACGAAAGATAGACTGAGATGCACGGTATGCACTTGAATTAAATAATGTTAATGCTACCATAATGGTTTCATTCATTGGGCTGATAAATATGGGCTGCGCCATAATGGTTTAGGGATGCTCTGTGATCTCTGTGATCTCTATTCTCTCCTCCCTTACACATTTAATGGTTGGTTCTTGCAAACAATGAGATGAGATGGAGCTATCGTTCTATTATTATTATTATTTATTATCCTTATCGACTTAGGAACACATGAGTCATGACTATGGTTGACATACCGGATCAAAATACCAAGTTTTCGGCATATCGTATCGAAACTTTTTTGATATACAAACTTTTTTTTGGTATACCAAATATTTTTTTCAGTATCTATACTGTATCAATATGAAATTTTTCCGTACCAAAATTTCATAATTTCGGTATCGATATTGGTATGAATTTTTTTCATACCAATATTTTCTATACGGTATACCGAAAAATCACCCCTAGTCATGACGGGACCCGTCGGACAAAGTTATTTCTTGTTGATTGAATTCATTAAAAAATAACGTTAGATCAATATCATTTTTTAAATTATTCATCGGAATCTTAACGTAAAAAATACATGTTCTTCAGAAAAATCTAACTACATATGTCCTAAAAAAATCTAATATTTCCTAAAGATCAAAATCTTCCCCAAATTATTAAAACTCTATCATTGTTACTTCCCAAAACCTAATCAATTAATGTTATCTTCTGAATTATTCATCGATACCGTAGTGCAGAAGCTACATATATCTCTATAGAAATGTTTATGAGTGACCGAAGTCATTTTAATCAATGTTTTTGGAACCGGACCGGACCGGCCGGTTCGACCGGGAACCGGTCGGTTCTCCGGCCCGAACCAACTCCAAAAACCGGAAAACCGGTCAAAACCGGTCAAGAACCGGAAAACCGGTTCAATCGGTTGAACCGGTTTTCCGATTTTATTTTTTTTTTTTAAATTTAAGATTTTTTTTATTTTTAAAACTTTAAATTTATTATTTATATATATATATATATACATTATTATTTAGAATTTTTACTTTATTTAAAAAATTATTTTAATAATTATTGTTTTTTAAAAATTAAATAATTTATTATTTAAATAATTTATAATTATAATTGTTATTTTGAATATATTTAAATGTTTATTTAGTTTTCAAAATATGTTAAATATATATTTTTTTGTCTATTTATATAATTTTTGAGTTTTTAAAATTTAAAATATATTATTTATTATATTAAATTATATAAACGATTTTCCGGTTCGACCGCCCGGTTAAAACGGTCCGACCGGTTGGACCGTTTTTTCCAGGTAAATCGGTTCGATCACCGGTCCGGTTATAAAAACACTGATTTTAATAATGTCCCATTAGTATTTTTCGATACTGTGACGTAAAAGCTACATATATCCTTCAAAAAATGCAATATTTATAAGAGATTGAAATCGTTTAATATACCAAAACTGATAAATGCTACTTCGTAAATTATTCATCGATATCGTGGTGTATAAGCTACATATATCTCTGAAAATATCTTTTTCAGAGACCGAAGTCAGGGGCGGTCCTACAGAAATGAGACCCTGAACGAAGATTAAAATATGAGGTCTCTTATATTAGCGTTAAAAGTTAAATACAATTAATCTATAAAAAATTATCTTTCGTATTTTGTAATCATGAATTCTCTTGAAAAAATTACAATAAACTATCAAAATTCACAATAAGGTGAAAATTTAATTTATAAACAATTAATTTAGCTATTCAAAGTTAATTAAACAAAAGCCTCAATTTTTAAAATTAGGTTTCAAAATTCATGCCCCAGCCCCAATCCATGAATTTTCAACCTCTACATGAAATTAACAACGAATATTAGCATCTAACATGAATTTAAATTAAATTGAACAACTAATTATAAGTCAAATTTTAGTGCAACTAGAGGCAGATAATGATTCACTCGATTCTCGAACAACTCAAGCTAAGAACTCGAGGCTTGAAATGTCGATGATCACGAAATACGATGAAGAGCGACAGTCGACGTCAAACAACATCAGAACGAGAGATAATAAACCTAGTGTAGATTGAATATACATGTTTAAGAGGCAGTTTTGTTTTAGGTATTCTTCGATTTTTTATAATAATAATTTTAATATAATATTTTTTATATAATTAATTGATATTATTAATACATAATAATTATATATATAATAAATTTTTGTTAATAAATTGGGTGGGGCCTTGGGCGAGGGCCCTGTACGCCTTGAGGCAGGACCGCCCCTTACCGAAGTTATTTTAAAATATTAACGTCAGATCAATGTCATTTTTTTTATCGATATCGTGAGATCAAAATTACATGTATCTTTAAAAACAAAACGATATCCCAAAATAAAAATTTGATCAAGATCATTTTAAAATTATCTCTTGATATGAGATATAGTAAATAATATTATATTTGAAAATATGTTCGTATTCTACTATATAGATACCATTTAATTTGGATTCGTGTGATCCAGGTAGGATCTTTCCCTTTTTGCAATTTTGACCCAAACTAATTCAAACAAAAATACCCTAAACACCAAAACCCTAAATTTTTGTTGGTTCCCTCCCTTGCCAGCACCCAGCTACAGTATAAAGTTGGGATCTTTTTCCTTTCCTCTCAGTATTTCTCTCTCTACCTTTCAATTTTGCCTTCCTCTCTAATTTTCATCTCTCTTAGTTCAATTACAGTTGAAGAAAACGAAGAATAAACAATGGAAGTGGCAAATCTTTACCCTGCTCCTGCTGTTTTGAAGAAGATGATTTGGGTTTCTGTTGTTCTTCAGGCACTTGTCACTGCTCAAAGCTCTCTTCTTTTACTTATTTTTCTGGTATACTTTGTGATCCTTTACTTTCTTTTTTGAATTTTTGTTAAGTTCCTTCATTCAGGTGCTGGAGGTTGAGTTGTTCTTTGCGAAATTTGGGTTTTCATTGTTTTTTGTTTATCAATGGGGTTGGGATATGGGATCTGTGACGAATTAAAGATTCCTGTGTTGAAAAGATACAACTTCGCTATTTTCTCATGCATCTTGCTTTGGAATTCATTCTTACTTTTAGAATTTAAAGTGATTGGACTCTTGGAAGTTGGAGCAGTCTCAAAAGATTTTAGCTTCTTGCAGAGGATGTTACATTGTTTTTGTCTTGGATTTGTTCCATATCATGTTGAATTAATCTGCTCTGGCGGTTGTTTCGATGGAAAATGGGAAGCGAAATGAAAATAGAATTGAAGTCATAATCATAATCTGTTTGAGTACATGTGTTCTTGTTTTAAATATGTCTAAAACATAGCAGACAGTTGATCTTGCTATGGCTTCCCAGTGCTGATCGGGGTGATACCTCGGGTTTTGATTACAAGTATAACATCACGTGATGGCGTAGTTGCATGCAAGTTAAATATATACACACTTGTTGCATTAAGATATAGTCATGGGTTTAGTAAAAGCCTCGTGATGATTGGAAAATTCTATTCAGTAAAACTCCTCAAAGATTCTTACATGTTCCTTCCCTCATATTGTTGTGACTCCCAATGGAGTGTTATGAATTCTTGGTATGTTTTGTGAAGTGTGATAATCCCTACCTTCCTTGTTTATCTGTAGGTCTTATCGCGAGTTTATTTATGACATATGAAAGGAGTAAGATAATAAATTAGACGATCGTATGACTTTCCATATTGTTAAATGGATGTTTTCTCCAGTATTGAATTACTCTCTTATTTTTTGGTTCGTGATATAACTGTCGATCACTTGATAAAGGTTAAATCTTGTCCGAAATTATGACACGTGGCTGAACTAGGCTGTAGAGAATTAAATGTAGACGCTTACTAACGAATGTGTGATACTTGTTTCTAGATCTTTTTGTAGATATTTATTTCCGGTTGATATTCGCCTTCTTTGAAGGCTCTGTTGAAATTTATTTTTTCTGTATTGGGGAAAGTTCAATCATGTGAAAGATCCGATTTTTCAATTTTATTTTTACTTCGAACAAGCATGGTGATTAATTGAGTGTTTAATTAACCAAGGAGATAATTTTCTTACTCCTAGTGAGAAACTGATGCAGGGTTTAGATTTTGGACATTTAGCTGAATCCAAAATTCAAAAACAACCTAGAAGTAATTAAGATCTATCAATCAGTTCATGGCATGAATCTTTCTCCTGGTGCCGACTTGTTAGAGAAAGTTGTTAACTCGGTTTCTCTGCATTCCTTTGTATCATTAACGTGTTATGATATGGATTTTTCAGAGTGGAGCTTCTCTTCATGATGTCGATGTGGTTCCACATCTCTTAACTACCAAAGAACGGTATGTTTTCGGTGCTTGTCTCTAGACCTAAAATGGTAGATTAGTATTAAATTCCTACGCCACGTGTAGATTCCCATTCAGCAATCTTTTGAAAGAGGCGGGAGCAGAGGAAAACAAAGATGCCGCTGAAAGTGATGATGGCGAGGAAGATGATGATGATGACGATGCCAACAATGATGATGATGACAATACTGAAGATGATGACTATTCTGGAGAAGAGAGCGATGACGATGGAGATTCTGATGGTGGGGCGGGTGCCCGTGGAGATGGAGGAGACGACGATGACGAGGAGGAGGACGACGACGATGACGATAATGAGGACGACGACGACGATGAAGACGACGAAGATGACGAAGAGGAAAACGAACCACCTTCGAAGAAGAAAAAGTGAGAAACATCATCTAGTTTCTCTATGTTTCAATTAGGATCATTCATATTTACATATCTGGGCATGTTAATTTGGTATGACTACATCTGCTACAATGGTTTGGTGTTCGTCATGTAGTCGTAGGCGAATCTGCGGTTAGCGTATGAGTATATGGCGAACATTCGGTCTGTTGCAGAATATTTCAAACTATGCTACTCACATCCCAGCTTAAAGTAATGGTTGAAATCGCCCATTTATATTAACTTCGGTGTCCTGTTTTGTGTGTGTGTGTGTGTGTGTGTGTGTGTTTTTTTTTGTTATTATTTAGTTCTTGAAAAAGTCAATCATGGCAAATTTACTCGGAGTAAGAAAATTCCTAGTATAAATTATATATTTTTTTAAAAAAAATCTATAAATACAGTATATAACGAAAATCTTGTAAAAATAAGTTTTAAAGTTTTATAATCCAAACAAAAATATTTATACAAAAAAATTATGTATATACACGCGTGATTGTTGCCAATGGTCGCTAGTTTTATCATGTATACTAAGGTAGTGTTTGAGAGAGCTTCTAGGAAGCATTTCTCAGTTTTTTCTTAATAAAATTTTGAAATTTTGTGAAATTTTGTTGACGAAAAGCTGAGAAGTGATTTCTAGAAACTCTCCCAAACAGTACCTAAGTCCGTTTGGATTAAAAAACTGGAAGATAAAAAGTTTATTAAAAAAGAAGAAATTTTTATGATACTTTTTCAAATACTTTGCTGTTAATTAAAACATTAAAAAAAACACCAATAAGAAAATTATTTTTGTTTATTTATTTAAACACAAAATTATTATAAATTACTTTTAAAAATACTTATAAATACAACTTAAAAAAAACCTTTTTGAAGCAAAAAAACTTATTGTGTAAATTAAAATATGGAAATTATAGATGATGGATTCAATGGCATAGCCTAACCACCAGGATCGGCCCAATTCAGTCTAAGGCCTTTCAGGCCCAACTTAAATTTGGGTGAACGTAGGATTCAGGCCTAATAGCATTCCACCCCTTGTGAAATTTTTATATAACACAAAATCCCCTATAAAAATTTAATTAGCTATTAAGTCTTTTACTTTTCAAAAAATTAGCTAAAATACCCTTGCGTCGGAAATTGTACTTACATGCGCTGGAAGTGAGATTTGTCATGATTGTTTTTATTTTTCATTACCTCACATGACAAAAATACCCTCAAGTACTTGAGTAACTATTTTGTTAGTGGGTTTTTATTTGTCCAACTATTTAACATATGATTTTTGAATTTTATTATTTTAAAATTTATGAAGTTGAAAAATACTACTATTTGAAACAGTGAATTCATCAACTTACTAACCAAACATGTTATTTTTATTATTCTGTAATTTATAAAAATACATAATAAAAATCATTGATTATATTAGTGATAAACTAAATAAAAAATTAATATTCACAATAATAATTATTAATATTAGTAATATTTGAATACAAGATAAGGGTGCTTAAAAATCAAAATAAGACAAGTTAAAGAAATTTATCAAAATAAAAAAATATATAATTAAGGAAATTTTAAATTTTTTGAAATAAATTAATATTAGAGTTAACATGATACCTTACATTAGAACCGGAGTATTTGGGTATAATTTGATTTTACATTGTTAAAAATTTGATCTAAAACAAATATATCAATTATGCTTAAAAAAAATTTCCATAAAATTCTAATAAATAATTAAATGAATAAAATTATTATGAAAATCTATTAACTTATAATGAATGAACATATTAATAAAAATTCAAAACATATTTATCATGTCAACCGAAAATTTTAATTTTCAAATCATTTATCATGTCTGTCATAATTTCTTTACCGATATTTACTAATTCATTAATATAATTACTATATATTCATATTATATATATACATTATATATAATATAATTTATTCAAAACAGTATACGAAATAGGGCTTAAAATCAAATAAAATGAAGTTAAACTGATCATTGATAAATATAAAACTTTATAATTGAGAAAATTGATTTAAAAAATAAATAATTATATATATATATATATATATATATATATATATATATATCATCTTGAATAATAACAATATATGGTTAATTTGAATCACTTGAGAGATAAAGAAATGGATTTTGTTTATAAGATTAATTGAATAGTTCTTTAAATTTGCTAATGTTATTATGATTTTATTAATATTTTCATTTATTTAATATTTTCACATTATTATTACTACGATTATTAATTATATTTCATATTATTAATTAAAATAATATGTTCGGTTAGAATGTTAGTGAATTCACTGTGTTCCGAATAATCATATTTTTAAAATTTATAAAATTTAAAATAATACAATTAAAAAATCATATGATAAAAAATTGGACAAAGAAAAATACACTAACAAATATTATGCTTAATGATTTAGGGGTATTTCAGTCATTTGAGGTAATAAAAAGTAAAAAAAGCATGACCAATTGCATTTCAAACGCGTGCAACACCAATTTTCGATGCAGGGGTTTTTAGCTAATTTTTTGAAAAGTGAAGGACTTAATAGCTAATTCATTTTTTATAAGGGGTTTTGTGCTATATACGAATTTCATAAGGGGGCGGAATGCTCCGTATAAATCCATGGCGGAACATAAGTTCCAATAAGTTTCAGGTGAAAGAGAAGAGGGAAAACGAATTTTATTGATTCAGCGAGAGGGGGAATCGAAGGCGGTGGATC